>NW_010237701.1:0-25891 GCF_000690775.1 Eurypyga helias
TTTTTTTTTTTTTACATCACCAAATTTTTGTGCAGTGCGAGAATGCAGACTGAGAAAACAGTTACATAATATAGGTTTATGAGGGGTTTTTTTCCTGTCATTGTCATGTATTTCTGTCAAATATTTTTGAGTACAATCCTACTTGCTTTTGAACCCAGTGATCAATGAGATTCTGTAAATAAAGCAGGTGTGATTACATACAATTTGTAATTTTATGTGTAGATACATACAAAACTTGCTATTCTGTGCTTCTTAATGCTGAACAAATTACCTCGAGATGATTTATAATACTTGTATACCTTTAAAATATCTCAGGTGTCAGTCTTTGAATGTTGTTGGTACAGCTGTGCCTATAAAAACATTAACTGTCAGTATTCTCAATCATCAGACCTAGATTTTTGAGTAAATAAAAATAGACTCTCTTTTTCTGCTTTTTACATCTGTCTCTCCTTATTTTTTTTCAGTTATGTGTTTAGATGCTTGTTTTGTCATGTTCCCTATATCCTGAGACTAAACAGCCTTTTTTCTCTGAGGAGGTCTGTTGCAAAACAGTATAGTAATTCCTATGCTGGATTACCATATTCCTTTTAGGCAGGAATCTGCCTAACTAATCTGAATTAGTCTGTCCTTGTATATTGTATTTGTTCTTGAAGTTCACAGAATCCAGTAAGCAATTGCACATGAAACAGATTACTTTTGTTTTGTTGTTAATATATGATGTCAGTGTCTTGTGAGATTGTTCTGTTTTTTTCCTAACTGGCTATATTTCGGTATTGTGCAATATTCTGATAAATTATGTGTTGATTTTTGGTTTTATTTTGTTTGTTTGTTTTTAGGTAGTGGGTCCACCTGGAACTGGAAAAACTGATGTAGCAGTCCAGATAATATCCAATCTTTATCATAATTTCCCAGAACAACGAACTCTTATAGTTACGCACTCTAATCAGGTAAAGCATCAGTCATGTATAAAGTTTTCCTGAATTAAAATGAAGAAGAGCAGTTATTGAGACTAGTAGGTGTTGGATTGCACTTGTCTTTTAACAATGAAAATACGAGTTGGCTTGTGTGCAGTTTTGCCAGTTTCATAATTGTGCTGAGTTCAGTCAGGAAAGAGTTAACTCTTTACTGTGACTGCCAGGAAGCTGTGTTCCTGGATGGAGAAAGAAGTACTGATAAGGTGTTAGCTGGCACTGGGGAATGCCTGCACCGAATTCAAGGTCTTTACTGCAGCTGCATTCCCAGCTCTCACTATCTCGCTACAGGCAGTGTAGGGGACACACAGTTCAGGCACCTGACCCAACCTGACCAAGGAAGTGTTTCATTCCATAGTACGTCATGCTTGGGGCAGAGGCGAGGAGGGGTCTGGAAGCCATTACTCTCTCTCATACTCTCTTGCTTGTTCACTCCCATACACTTGCTAACCCTCTGCCTGACTCCTGCGTTAGCTGCTTTGTTAAGTCCTGTGCTGGCTTGCTCGAAAGGGAATTGGTGGTTTTGTTTAGTTTTCCCGGTCGTGCTATTGCTGATAGGGTCTCATAGTGCCCTTGGATTGCAGTGTTTGGGCTGCCGCGCTCAGGCTCTCTGGTTCTGGCTTTCACTTCTCAGCACCTGGCTGTGCATTGGTCAGTGGGTGGTGAGCAATTGTATCATAATTGTATCGTATGTTTTACTTTCTGTTATTTTAATTTCTTATTAGTAGCAGTATTTGTATATCTTCATTTAGACGTAATTAGTAAATAGTTCTTATCTCAATTTTACAAGCGTCCTTGTTTCTTGTTCCTCCAATTCTTCACCTCTGCTGGAGAAGGGGAGGAGGGTTTTGTGAGAGTGGCTTCGTGATATTTTGCTAGCCAGAGTTAAACCATGACAATAATGTGAAATTAAATTCTTGAATTTCAGGTTTGTAGTTTTGAGCTGTTTGTCAAAAGTTTTCAGTATATTCAAGTGGTTGGGAGTAGAAATTAGGAAGTATTTTGAAAAAGTGTCTGCACAGTTCTTACAGTTGCACTTTGAGTGCATGCCTGTCAGATTTTTGCTAACTATCTTTCTCAGGCACTGATTGCTCAGTGCTTCATGCTTCTGAGGGCAAACATGAAAGGTACTGTGGCCTCTTCAGCTGAATGCTTGCTTCCCCTTCATAAGAGATGGAGTCTAGCTGCTAATTCTAAACATATATAAAATAAGAATAATAATGATTAAAGTCTTAAAAGATTTTTACTCTAAATCTGTATCTGGTTTGGAAGGATTTGTTTGGCAACCAGAGTCATCTGTTTCTTGGTCTCCCAAATTAGCCTATCCTATCTCAGAAATGAGCTATTTTAACTGAACATACCACTTTGAAATCATTTATTTTTTTTCCATCGAAGCAAGATCAGGCATGCTGTTGATCAGAGTGGTGGATGTGGCTTCATTTTGGTGAGGAATTAGGTGAATCTATAGTGTGTTGTGGGAGAGTAACAGTTGATGAAGCTGAGAGAAAGGGTTGAGAGCATGTCTGTTGGGGAGAAAAGGAAGGATGTAATTTGAGGCAAGTAGGAGACTCTTCTTACCAGACAAGACATGTAAGAGAATGTCAGCTTGAAATTGAACTTTGGGAAATAAACTGTATCTCAGCAGGGTTCATTCCCTATGCCTTGACACTGTATTTTAACATGTTTGCAAGGCTTCCATCTGACTTGAAGTACAAGTGAAGCTTGCTTTTATTCTTGGTTTCATAACTTGATGATCCAGTGCTTACAAACGTACCTCTTCAAATACACTGATGTGGACGGTTGATATGAAGCTGTTGGAGAATTGAGCGGTTTAAGGCAGGAGATGTAGGACACCTGCAAGTTTAGTTCAGCAAAGTTTATTTGTCCATATGGAATAGAGCCACAGCACCAGATCACAGTTAACAACCAGTTAAATGGTTTAAAGTCATTTAACAAAATCAATGTTTGCAAAGTATGCTTCTTGAGACAGTTTTCTATAATGGTTGGTTGATCAACTGTATTAAATGATAGAATCAAACTTTGAAATTGTTTTAAAAATGTGAGATCAAATTTAATTATTATATAAAGTATGCAAATACAAGAGTTTTAGTAGGCTAATTTCCCTGTTGTCAAGATTTAGAGCTCTAGTTTTGGTATTAGCTTCATTTGCTTTGGCTTCCATTTATACCAAAACAGGCATAATTTCCTAGATGGCTTACCAGTAATTCTTCAGTTTTCCCCTGCAAAAGCCTCTGAACATCTAAAAACTACCTTTTCTCCTGTTCTTGTCAATCTTTAGGCCTTGAACCAGCTGTTTGAAAAAATCATGGCTCTGGACATTGATGAGCGCCACCTCCTGCGTCTGGGTCATGGAGAAGAGGAATTAGAGACAGAGAAAGATTTCAGCAGGTGAGAAAGGAGGTGCTAATGATACACTGCTTGCATAAATGTTTTAGCAAGATGTATGTGTTGGATCCATTCTATCTCCCTTGTAAATAGGCAAGGAGCTGTGCTTGGCAAGTTTTACATTTCTCTTATTATTCAATCCCAGTAACGCAGAGTACACTTGTTTTTAATACAGGGTTAATTAATTCTCGTTCTTATTTGATACAGAAACTGATCTCTTGAGAGTCCAGAGGCAGAATCAGGCAGTTGCTTGTTCACAAGCTCAACTGCTTGAATAAATGTAGTTAATTATATTCTGGGTCCATATACATTTTATAGGATTGATCTAGTTTGTGAGAGTAAGTTAAAATACAAGGTAGGTTTTTGCAGATAAAAATTTTTTTATGACACTATGATACCACTTCTACTGATCATGTGAATATTGCAGTAACAAATACTTAATTGGTAAACAACATGCTTCGAAAAATACATACATAAAGCTATCAAGTCTGTATCAGTGCAAAGTCTTAAGGACCTGTTCTTGTGACTATTTGTATGTCTGTTACATGTTAGTCCAACTGATGTCAGTAAGATGACACACATTTATTAATGTAAGCAGGGGTGTGAGGGTTGTGCACTGGAAATAACTGAACTGTCCGGTACTGGATTATTATAGCAATACTTTGACTTCAAAAGCTGTAGTAAAAATTATATGTAGTCACTAGAAGCTACCCACATATGCATAGCTGAGTTTCATTTAGAAACATAAATACCTTGTGATGTGGTTTGTTTTTGGTTTTGTTTTGGTGTTTTTTTTGTTGTGTTTTTTTTTTTTTTTTAATTAAATTGGAATGCTTTGACATAGTCAAATTATTCCAGAAACTTGATAGCCAAAGTCTTAGTTAAATGATTCCATGGAGATATTTATTTAGTAATATCCATGGTTTGGTATATTCCTTGAACAGCAGTGCTCATCACTAAAAGGAGTTTCCTTTGTGACACTCTACATGGTGTATTTTCATTCTTTCCCAAGGTAACTCCAGACCTGTGGAACATTACTACAAGTCCTGTGGGTTCTGGCAGTTTGGGAGGGAGGGGTAAGGGTTGAGGCGTATATTTGAAGGTAGGCTGCACTGCTGTGAGAAGTTCTTCCCATATGCCACTTGTTTGTTTTTAGGTTGCTTCTGAGTTCGTGTTTTTTCTGTGTCAAGCTGCTTTAGAAGAGGTCATAACACTGCTTAAGGTGTTTCTACTGCTTGGCAAGCTTAGTGTTCATCTTTTGCTCCCTCTGGAGGCATGACAAAGTGGGGCAGGGGCTATAAGAAATAAGGTGGAGAGGAGCTGATTAAATTGATACTGTCACTTAAACACAGAGGGAATCATAGCTAAAGAAAACTTCTGTAGCAGTGAACGAATACATAAGAGTGCATATGACATGAATTGTGAGAAATAAGAGGGCACTGGAAGTGTGTGTGAGAGAACCACAACTGGTTGCAGTCACTTGTAATTATAATGGATTAGTTTTATTCAAGAAGAAAAAACTGTTTATTATGCCAAGGTTCTAACTGTCATAGTTCCTGAGGAACTTGGTTTTTCCAGTTGTGAACAATACTATATTCATTTGTGTCTTAGTAAATGTGAATCTCCAGCTTTGACTACTCTCACCCCTCTAAATAAGACAGTAAAACCTATTGTGATTACCAAGGATTGTGTCTTTTTTTTTCTTTTTTCTGTGCAGAAAGCATGTTTTATGAATAGTAAGTCTAATAACTTGAAATTTAGCCTTTATTCACGTTTGAGCTTTTAACTATGTATGCATTTTTTAGAAGTGTCCTGTTGTTCTCACTTCTTTAATTCTACCCATTTATACCACTTAAATTTGGTTTCTTTTTCAAAACATGTGATACATTGATTTTTTTTGTTCTTGTTCTGCTTCTGGGAGGGGGGGTGCATGGATTAGGGAAATTGATTTATAAAGGAGAAAAACTGGGTTTAAATTGGGTAAGAGGAGGGGAAATGGAAGGGAGTAGGTTACAGACTAATCAGTTGTACTCGCAGCTGCCTCTTCAATAACTTAGAAGACCGCCTGTGTGTGGATGCCTACCTGTCTGTTATGGTAGGCTAAGCATTATTGCAAGATATTTTGTCTATTGCCAAAGGAAGTCAGCCTTATCATACTGACACTTCAGGTATAGGTTCCCTTTGTGATGGCCCATAACTTGTATAACTAGCTTGTGTTTGTGTAACGTGTGGTGTACCATAGTTCCTAAACAGTGCATTGGAAGTCATGCTTTTCTGCTTACAGGTACGTTATGAGAATGTTTTACTAACACTTATGAAGCTCTTGTTGAAGTGGCAGGATAACAGGAGTTTTTTGTACAGTAATGGCTCTTGCATGGCTTTGTAAATTATTAGTCTCAACTGCTAGAAATGTTGGGCCTTTAGTGAAATTCTTGGGTTTTGGAACATGGTAGTTCTTCTGGGGGAAGGGGTTTTGGGAAGTGTTGGAGTTTCTTGCGATCTCTCATTGTGATACTTAAATAAAGTAGTTTTGAATTAAACACATTTAAATACAAATTATGCTGTATTTAATCCATTTTGTAGGTATGGAAGAGTTAATTATGTACTGGCTCGAAGACTTGAACTTCTGCGAGAAGTTGGGCGGTTGCAAGAGAGTCTTGGAGTCCCAGGAGATGTTTCTTACACTTGTGAAACAGCTGGCCACTTTTTCTTATACCAAGTAAGGACTGAAATACTTCTACAGAGACTGTATGACCTCAGTATGAAAACACTTTGTAAAAATTGGAGTGAATTTTTCAGAATTGAGTCAAAAAAAAAAAAAGTGCATTTTCTTTAGTGGTTCAAAATACAGTAACAGCTAAAGCTATAATTGCAGCATTACTTACTTGTATTGCTATTGTTTTAAATCCTGCCTGATGACTCACCAATTGAAAAGCTAGCATTGCTGTTCTTCATGACTACTGGCAGAGATTCTAACCTGAAGTTTCTCCTTGAGTTAGTAAAATCTGTGGGCTGCTTTACATTTTGGATAAGCATTAGAGCATCTACTTGATGATCCTGCTAGAAAGCTTTTGTGGCGTTAAATGCCAGGGTGGACTTTGATGCACATTATACAAAACAGTGATTTTCTGTATATTGTATAGCCCTCCTTTCCCTTCCATGTACTTTTCAGTGATGTGGTTTATATTACCAGTTAGTCAGACTTGCAGAGTGGTACTTAGGATCAAATGTGTGCACTGTATATGTTTTTACAGGTTACTCTGATTTAGGCCCACACTACAGCTGGCTGTCATTAGGTGTTGGAGAGTACTAGGAACACTGCTAGAGCTCATCTTCTGGTTCAGTTCCTTACCAAAGTACTGCAAGTGGAGATAATAGAGATTTGCTTCTGTATTGCATTTCTGTGGCAAGGTTTTGGTCGTGGGGGGCAGCAGGGGTGACCTCTGTGAGAAGAGGCATGGGGCTGCCCTGTATTGGACACAGCCAGTTCCAGCGGACCCACTGCTGGCCAAAGCTGAGCCTGTCTGTGACACTGGCACCTGTGAGAAAAAAGGTCAAAAAACCTCGCACAGTAGCTGGGGGCAGAGAGGAGAGTGTGAGAAACAACCCCATACACCAAGCTGGGAAGGAAAAGGAGGGGCAGGAGGTGCTGGGGGCAGTGGAGCAGAGATTCCCCCATAGCTCGTGGAGAGGACCATGATGAAGCAGGCTGTATTCCTGCAGCTCATGGAGGACCGTGTCAGAGCAGATAACCACACTGCAGCCTGTGGAGGAGCCTGTGCTAGAGCAGGTGGATGTGCCCTGAAGGAAGCTGTAGCCTGTGGAAAGGCCCATTCTGGAGCAGGGGGGAATTGTGAGGAGGAAAGGGTGGCAGAGATGAGGTGTTATGAACTTGAATGACAAGCACTGCTCAGAGTGGGTAGCAGGTGAGAGTTGGGAATGAAGGAGTGAAATTGAGCTTGGGAAGAAAGAGGGGGTAAAGAAGAAAGTTAGTTTTGGTCTTGTCTTTGTTTCTCACTATCTTACTCTTATTTTTAATAGGCAATAAATTAAGTTAATTTTCTCTTAGTCAAGACTCTTTTGCTTGTAATGGTACTTGCTAAGTGATCTCTCTGAACCCATAAACTTTTCCATCTTATTTTCTCCTTCTGTCCTGTTGAGGCATCGAAAACATTGTTCTGATACAAAGTCAAATGCCAATTTAAACACAAATTTTTTTTTTTTAAATACTGTGAGTGCAAGACTACACCTTGCCAATGAAGTTATGTATGCCAGTGACATAAGAACATGTCAGTATGACACTTTTGTTTGCTATAGGTAATGTCTCGCTGGGAGGAGTATATCAGCAAAGTGAAGGTTAAAGGTGGAAAATTGCCAGATGTTATGGATGTCTCCAGTTTCTTTCCTTTTCACCAGTACTTTGCAAATGCTCCTCAACCAATTTTCAAAGGCAGATCCTATGAAGAAGATATGGAAATAGCTGAAGGATGTTTTAGACACATTAGGAAAATATTCACTCAGCTTGAGGTAAGACATGTAACTATTAAAGGTAAATGGATCTGGTTAATCCTATAAATAAACTACGCAGTTCCAAAATTCTCCTTTGCCCTACATCCTAAATGAAGTATATATCTCTAGGCAGCTTCTTTAACTTGGAAGGCATTTGGGTGAGAATTTCCACCTTTGAGTAATATAGGCATGTTTCACAACAGAACAAGGGCCTAATCTTTTTTTTCATTTTAGGAAGCAGCCGTTCTGCATTTTCCCTTCTGACTGATGAGGTTACTAGGATTGGTGCGCCTATCACTGCTCCACTGATCCTCACAGGGTCTTTGTATTTAGAGATGGAGATAACCTAGAAGGGGCTTAAGCAGATTGTCTTCTGTTTTTCACAGAATTGCTTGAGAGGCTTTTAAAATTTATGGTGATCTGGGTATCGTTTGGTGGTATTAACTATTGGTCTTTCTGATACTGAATTTGATGTGATGTTATGATGCAGTAAAGTAGGAAGCAAGATGATAGAGTAAAATCTGAGAGGGTTCTTCAGATCAGTTGAATAACTGTCTGCGAATTTATATATGCACACAGGTTGCAAAATTCTTGGATGTGTTTTTAAGAGATTGCTTTTTGAAATTTTGATGTTTCCAGCTTTAGCATTAAAAAAATAATTTAGGTGGGATTGCTAACAGTAGATAATTTCATAATCTTCTTGCCTAATTATATTAAGAAAGTGGCCAGAGGTATTGCTTATAAAATGTATTCACTCAAACTTTTTTGTATCCTGACTTTCAAGATTTTTCTTTTCTCCTCCATAGGAGTTCAGAGCATTTGAACTTCTCCGCAGTGGCCTGGATAGATCCAAATACCTGTTGGTGAAAGAAGCAAAAATTATTGCCATGACTTGTACTCATGCTGCTCTGAAACGACATGACCTGGTTGAATTAGGTTTCAAAGTAATGATTATACTAGTGTTACTACACTAATTGGTTTTTGGGTTTGATTCCCTGCTCCTGCCACGCTCTACTCCCATCCCCCCACCCCCAAGATACATCTTTTTGTATCCTTGTGTCCTAAATCTAGGTAACTGGATTATTTTTAGATGCATTTTTTACAGTATGTTTCAAATTGAAATTTTATTGAAGAAAAATTTAACTTCTGTCAGTAAAAGTTGAGATCGCTTTTAAGTTACTGTATATATAAAAATGCTTAATAGTGCATCTCTGTTTAAAAAAGTTAGTTTTGCCATATTAGATGAACAGCAGTGATATGAGTAATGAAATAAAGGCAGAATTGGGAAAAAAAACCCATAGTCTTTGTAACTTGGTTTACATAAGAAATGAATAATTTGAGGAGAATAACTGTGATGCAATGCTGGTTTTGCTCTGCAGTGTTAACCATGGGCATTCATTTAGTACAGACGTTTATCTGACAAAACCAAAAGAAAAAAGCACACCACCAATAATTCTTTCAGTATTTTTTTTCTCTGATAATGCACTGTATTCGATCACAAAATTGTTTCTTTTCTGCTTCAGTGCAAAGATGTCAAATTAGTTTGCTCCACTGCAGAAAGCTTGTCTATTGCGAGTGGGAAGTACGTCATGTAGTTGCTTCATGGATTCCTTCTCCATATAAGCCCTGGTTGGTTCAGATAGATCTGCCATTGATGTAGTAGGATTTCACCCTCTGACATGGGTTTTTAGTAATACTGATATTTTACCTATAAGGTAAAATCTTGCTATAACTCTCCCACCCATCAAAAACCGAATGAGTAATTGATGCTTTCTTTTGGTAGGCTGAATAACAGCGTTAATTTGTATTACTTGGTTAATGGACATCTCTTCACTTTTTTTCTTTCTCAGTATGACAACATCTTAATGGAAGAGTCTGCTCAGATTCTGGAGATAGAAACCTTTATACCTCTCCTGTTGCAGGTTAGACCTGAATTATAAAACATATTACAAAAAATTATAAATGACAGTGTGTTTTCTTGAACTATACAGAATATTAAAAGAAAAATACTTTGTCCAGAAAGTAATGTAGAACTTTTATTTCCCATTTGAGTGGACAGGAAGAACCTTCACATTGTTCTCTGCTAGTTGTTTATCCTTGTTTTTTAATATTACGGAGTAAACTAGTAGGTTCTAAATATGTTTCTCTTATTGACTAAATAGTAGTATTAGCAGGTAGTATTAGCAGAGTTTCATTTTGAAAATAAAGAGGCAAAGATATTTATGTAGACTAGGTCCTGACTTAGTTTCTTTTCTTCTTTCTCATTTAATTGTGAATACTGCTAATTTAATGTTAAAATTAATAATTCTTATTAAGTAATGTTTGTTTCCCAAGAATGTAAGGCTCACGTGATTGCTCTGTGTCAGTCTGTCTGCTTGTGGGGTTTAGTCAGTTTTGGTCAAGATCAACAGTGAGAGAGAGATACCAAGCACCTACAACTCTCAGGAGAATTGGAGCCAAGTAGAGAGGAGACATCCTATTTGATGTTACAAGAAACAAAAGAAATGGTTAATGGTTCTACTTCTGCTTTTGCCCAATAGATATGTACCTTTTGCCTAGCTAATTGGTAAATATTCAGCATGGAGAAAACTGTAGCTTGTACTGTGTTTGGCAAACCACCAATTGGCAGATAAAGGAATGCAGATGTGACAGTTGAATAGAATTCTTGCAGCTGGAAAACTACTGCTAACGCAGGAAAGGAAAGAAGGAAACTGAAGCTAATGTGGCAGAGGAGATATTTATAGGAGATATTTATAGCACAGTCTTTAGGAAGCCAGGTAGCAATGGCTCTGTAACATAAGGGATTGGTGTAATAGAGGACCAACAATGTTACTTTTAAAGTTGAGTATCTTAAAAAAAACACCAACTCTGATAATTCTAAATTCAACACATTCACTTAGACTGTCTTGAATATTTTTGTGCCTCCAGTGAAGGTTATCTGTGGTTGCTTTTAGCAACCTGAGCTTGAGATCCATCAGTTTCCTCTTCTAAGACCTAGAGCATTCAATAAGTAAGCAAAATGTGCTTCTCGCACATCTGTGGCTCTTACCTCCGTAATCTCAGATTATCACAAGATAAAATGTCACCTCTGGAAGTGAAGTATGCAGTCCCTCAGGAACTCTGTGCAAACTCTTTATCTGTGGGAAGCCAGTAAAACTGCAAATAGTCTGTACTGTTGATTTCATGCTTACAGTGGTGGCTGTCTGAAAAACACACAGTCTGCATTTGCTCATGTTCTAAAATTAAGTTTTCTTCCAGAGGTTTTGCCTGGAGCAGGTATTTTCATTGACAAGCAATCATTTTAAGTCTTTTAGAAAACAACATCCAAGCTATTGGTTATTCATGCTAAAAGAAAATTAGTTTCAGTTGAAAAAGGTGTGATAGGAACTCCATGAAATATTTGATACATTTTTAATTGCAACTCATAATATTTCATTTTGCTCTTTCACAATGGAGAGTAGAATACAGTGGTAGGAAAAGTAATGGTATGGTCCTGCTGCACAGAAAAATGGGCATGTCCAAGTTAACCATATTGCTATTAAAACCCAAGTCCTGTTCTCAGTTGCTATTTAACTCTGTAGGTTTTTAAGTTTTAGGGCTATTAATCTAGTTCTTTCACACCTTCTCAATGTGTTAGACTGCTGAGTTTTAATAATTCTGGGCTGCTACGCAACTAATTCACCCTCTAAACCCCAAATACTGCCTGAACTCTGAAAAGGAACACATTTGTCCATCTTGTTTGGGGTGTTCAGAGGGCAAGCCTCTAATGGGTGAGGCCTCTCACAAGTCATAAACCAGCAACTGTCAAGCTCTTTTTCACTTACTAGTTCAGCAATTACAGTAATCCAGTGGAATAGACTTGGTACCTTTTTGTCCTCCAGGCTTAATGAATCCTTAATGTCGTGTTCAGAACAGCATCCAGTTTGATTAAACCCGATATACAAGATTTCTTAGTACTGCTTAGTTTGAGGAGATCTAACTGTTTCAAAGGTATGGAGGTGTAAGTTACTGTTTAGGTGGCTTGTCCTACAGTTAGATATTTACATCTCTGAGCGTAAGGGTAGGTGTAATGCTTTAAGCTCTTGCTTTTACATTTTGGCAGTCTTGAATTTAATGCCACAACATTGTACGGAAGTGCTGTGGAATGAATAAACCCTGTGTGGCTTTTACCATGGTTTTCAGTGATAATGGAATTATTATATTTAGTGAAATAAGCATTTTAGTGTTTTTCAGATGTTTGAGCATTGAATAACGAGATACATCAGGCTGGTGAGAGGAAATAAGTGTATACAAGCAATGCAGAAGCCAAAGAGTTTTTTGTATAATTAAAGCAGACCTTTTCACCATAGGGCCGTATTCTGGGAGCCGTTCCATGATCATTCTTACAAGAGCCATCCAAATAGTCCTTGAAAACTCTGTTGTGGGTTGGTTGGTTGGTTGGTTGGTTTGTTTTGGGTTTTTTTTTGTAACAAAACTGCAGAAACTAGGCTCACAGAGTAATAGTACTCAGTTTCTTGCACTTGCAATTCAGAGTAAGAAATTTCTGATAATTGAGTTCTTTGGAGGGTTCTTTGTCCAAGATCAAAATTGTTGATAAGCGCAGAATGATTATATAGAATACGTGGTCTACTCCAAATCAACATCCTTCTTGTAGGAAAAGAAAAATTAAAAAAATACACCTTTTTTTCATACCATGGAAAATAATTTCCATCCTCTTACTTTCTTACTAAGGCATCTTCAGGCTTGATGAGCTGGACAGCCCCGAGCTCAGTTTTTGTTCCTTCCTCCTTGATCAGGAGATCAAGTGTGTAAGAAATGAGGGTCTGAATTGTAAAACAAGCAGGTAGAAATCTTCAGGATTATAATTCCTGGATAACGTTACCCACACTTCTGTAACACAGGGACAAAAAAATAACAGTATTCCTTGAGCTCTGTCAGTATGTAACATAGGTACACAAAGGATGATGAGGAACTGGGAAGAGATACAGTAAATATACTGAAGGGCATTCAATCCTAGATCCAGGGTGAGGTTTAATTAGAGGCACACCCTGGGTATGGAAGAGGCTGAGTGGGAATTCCAGAAGTAAACAGGTGAAGCACATGAACCACAGAGGTGCTTGAAAAGCAGGCTCATTTTGTGCCCCTGACCTGTGAGCAGTAAAATTTGTTTCAAATGCTTCAGACATTTCATACTCACTATCTCAGAATCAAAAATAATGCATAAAAGACTGTTTTAGGGTAACAGTACTGTGTAGAAGTAAGGTTTTTACTCTGTAACTTCTATAATTGTTTCTTCCTTTCATCCTCTGATAATATGTTACTTTTGGCCTTTAAAACAATATAATATGGTGTTTATTCTGATGTTTCTCTACTGATTTTAACAGATAAACCTATACGTAACTTTGTAAGAAACAAGACCATTTAAAATATTACTCACTCTTTCTGGTAGCAGATTAGAAAGAAGCCAGTAATCATCTTTAAAATGAACGCAGTTCAGTGTAGGTTAAGAACAAATGTTGAAATTTAGGACTTAGTCTAAGACAGCCAATTTGACTATTGATGTGTTATAATTGGGTGCCTTGGTTATAATTATGTAACTGTTTAATTCTAGAACCCCCAGGATGGATTCAGCCGTTTGAAGCGGTGGATTATGATTGGTGACCATCATCAGTTGCCACCAGTCATTAAGAATATGGCTTTTCAGAAATACTCCAACATGGAGCAATCACTTTTTACACGGTTTGTTCGTGTTGGAGTACCAACTGTTGATTTGGATGCACAAGGAAGAGCAAGAGCAAGGTGAGACAGAGGAAAGTACAGCCTAGTTTCTTTCTAGGCTGTAAGAAACTACAAGGTTAAAAATTGGAAAAGCACACATAGTATTGGAAACTTTTTTCCTATTGTTAGGACAGGAGTTTGCAATATGCTTGATTTTATTGTTTTGTTCCATTTGTTTAATTTCTTTTATTTATATAGTAGTACTCTGCTACTATATGAGTAATGTAAAGGAATGTTAATAGTCTGAAGTGTTTGGATTTTTTTTTACAGCTGAGACTTTTTTTTTTTGCAGAAGTTTCCTTTTCTAAACTAGTATGTTTAATATATGCAAGCCCATATAATTTCTTTATTTGTCCTTGACCATAGCACGTTTCCTTTATATTCTGCAAAAGGGTAGTTTTCTTGTAGTATTTCAGCAGAGCTTCTAAGATAACTGAGATAACTTCTCTTTTTGTCTTACATATTTGTCACTTCAGTGTGGTAATTCAGATGTCAGATTTATTTATTGTGTAAAGTGCATGTTTGTGGTGTCTTATTAACAAGGAAAAATCAGACATCTGAATTACACACAATAAGTAAATCTAAGAAGAGAAAATTACTTCATACAAAATCTTGCTACTTTAAGTTTTAAATCCTAATGATATTTTTTAGGCAGAAACAGTGTAAAGGAGAATTTCAAGAGTTTATTTATAACCCTTGGTGGTGGTGGAGTATTCGTACAAATAATACTTTCAGTATGATTTTCAAAATGCAAATTATATATGAGTATGATGATAAATGAAGTTCGTTTTTCCATCTACTGTTTTACAACATCTCAGAGAAGCTCTTAGAGACAAGAGAAGAATGCCTTCACTTTGCAAGCAATTTCTTGATCAAGGATTTTTTCCATACTTTCCTACGCTTTGTCTTTTTTGATCACAGGTAGCTTCCCCGTGACCTATCAGCTACTTTATCTGGCCTGGATATTGTTGTGCATTTGACTGAGGCATTTTGGTTATATTAATGTCCCTAGAAATATTGTGTAGGTTTTTGTTGCTTCCCTTCATGTCCTCATATTAATAATTCATAAAATAAGAGAATTAATTTCTTTTTGCAAAAGGCTTTACAGTGGATGGTGCAGAAAATGCTATTTCCCTTATTCCTTTTCTTTTTTTTTTGGGGTAAAGAAGCATTAATATTCCTTAAGCTTTATTTCCCATGGAAATTCCTGCTTAATTTCTTTGCAAAATCTATACTCATCAGTGTACAGCTGATCATGTGTAACAGGCTCAAGGGTGAGTGTGCCACACTGAGCTTTCTAAAAAGAAGTGAAATCTGAAGTTTTCCATGAGAGAGAACCAAACATAATCAAAACTTAATAATTGCTGGATAGCTTGTACAAGCACATTCTTTTATACATGTACAGGCTGTTTTTCATTGAAAACCTGCAGAAGCACTCATCTTCAAAACAAGGGGTTGTGTGTATCTGAACTACTTGGAATGAGTTCAAGAACGTGCCTTAACTATTTGGGGTTTGTCTCTGTGTGTTATTGGCAGTTTATGTAACCTCTACAACTGGCGGTACAAGAATCTGGGTAACCTGCCTCACGTGCAGCTTCTGCCAGAGTTCAGAACAGCCAATGCTGGGTTTTTGTATGACTTCCAGCTTATAAATGTAGAAGACTTCAATGGTGTGGGAGAGTCTGAACCCAATCCTTACTTCTATCAGGTAAGAGAAATATGACGTGTATGCTTGATTTAATCTGGGTATGGCTTATTGAATCTGCAGTGAAGACAGACTATGAAAACACAGTAAACTGGTGTTTAATTCATGTTCTTAGATAATTGAGTCATGCGTATGCATGATTTTTTTTCTCCTTCTAATCAGTTTTCAATGTTGAAAGTGGTAATGTATTATGTTGTGCTTTTTGTTGAAAGTGAATAACTGATATCTGTGTTTTCTCAGTGTTATGGGAGGGGTGAGATTTGGTGTATAATTCATTATGAAACATTTTGGTGTGGCAAATTGCAGTCCATTGTAATTCAGCTGTAATGCTAAGGTAGTGAAATCAACACTAACATTGCCCCTGTACAGGAAGGATTAAGGTTTGCACTTTGGCACGTCTTTCTGTTTGAAGAGAGCTTGTTTTGATTTGATCTATGTGTAAGAATGCTAAAAAGCCCATTCATAAGACAGTGGCACCGTACTGCAAGAAGTATACATAAGAGGCACAGAGACATTTGAGGCTGAAGTAAACTTCCAAAATCATCTTAGCCTTGAAATTTCTCAATGGAATTTTCAAATCAAGACAGCAACAAGAGCCTCCATCTATTTCTCTTCATACAGGAAAACCTTTTACACTTGTAATGAGATGCTTACATTTTCAGTTCTCTTATTTTTCTTGTTTTAAAAACAGTGATGGAAACAAACTTTGGTGCCTAAATTACCAGTTTGGGTTTTGGCAAAGTTAGAGGCTGAAGCTGTGTGCACAGCAAGTTAACGAGTTTAATTCAAACAGGGAATTAAGAGCTTATAATTTGTCTAGTATTACAGAAAGCAAACAAAATACTTTAAGATGATAATATTAGTGGTCGGTTTTTTTGCTGTGAGGATCATTGAGAGTTACGTTAATCTATTTTTTAAAAGACATGAAAGATACTCAGAATTTATGCTTGGGTTCCTCTTTTTTTTTTTTAATTACAAACTAGTGTGCTCTTAGTGAGCAAAGCAAAGGTGAGTCATAATCCACCATATCTTTCTAGTTTGAGGACCCGGTTGCTTGGAGGAGAGAGTTTCTTATGATGTTGCTGCTTAAGCTGAAACACTGTAATGTACAATTAGTTGTCCTGTGGAACAGCTGAAATTAGTGCCTTAAACACAGGATTCTGATCACTGAGAATCTGAGCACTGCTTTAGTCTACTCCTGGGCCAGAGAATACGGAGAACACTCAAACCAGGACACAGAACACCTTTATCATTGCAACAGGGCTTTCATGGGCAAACTCTTACATTATGTCCTACAGTTAATTTTTTCATGATCTTGAGGATGGAGAGATAGTAGCAGAGGGTGTTGGTGGCATTGAATGATAACAAATTCCAGCCATGTATTATATCTCTTTGTGAATTTGGGCATTTCTTTCCAGATTTAAAGGGGATTAAGATTTGTAGAATAGCTTTACGTCCACAGGTGTTTGATATGTGTAGCAACTGCGTTTTCCAAGTAATGCAGAGCCCACTTAATAAGAAGAAATAAAAGAGACTGGTATGTCTAGTCTAGTCAAACATACACCAAATGGGGATAAGATTGCCAGAATAAATAGAAAAAAATGTCAGCAATTGAGAATAACTTTTTAGCCTGAAAGATAGTTTTTGTTGACAGAAAAGGGATTTAAATGGCCTATGAATAACTTCAGTCTGGAAATAAGACAAAACTTCCTACAGCCAAAAGAGGGATTCTTTGGGACAGACATTTATTATTAGTAATGGTACAGATAAAAAGGTTACAACATACAAGATAACAGCTGGTTATTTGAAATTGAATAGGTATGGCCTCAGAAATAACTGGATTTGATAATCCAGATGTCTCTGTCCTAGTTAATAGCTGAAAGGAGCTTAGTTACTCCAGTTCAACTAGTCCTTACTTTAAGCTTACTGGAAAGTGAGTCATTGCAACTTTTTTGCATGCTTATTTGGAATCTTGTTACATTGTCACTAAGTGTTGCTAACCCTTGTGTTTAAATACTGGTATCTGTAGACTACTAAAAAAATATTTTTTAACAAATAATAATTCCACAGTTTTACATAACAGGTGGGGTTTTTTTGGCATGTCATCTTTAAGAAGGCAAAATGAAATGTTGTATTGGTTAAGATGGCAGCTACGCTGGGCAGACAGCTATAAGGGTATAAATGCATTTATATGCAAACATGTAAATATTCAGTAGCTCACAAATAAAATTTAAATGGGCTATTAAATATTAAGATTTTAATCTTGCATTGAAGTGAAACTGGGAGCTTCTAAGTAAATATTGGAAAGGATCAATCAGTGACTAAAAGTAATATTGAGAGATTTTCTGCAATCCTCTGAAGATGAGTCAGAATGGAGCTATTAAACCTACTTGTGCTTGTTTCTTTCAAAACCCTTACAAGTTGAGTAACCCCCTTTTTTTTTTTCTTTTTTCTATCCTTCCCATGTTTTAAACTTAAGAATCTCGGTGAAGCGGAGTATGTTGTAGCACTCTTCATGTATATGTGCCTGCTTGGTTATCCAGCAGACAAGATAAGTATCCTGACAACATACAATGGACAGAAACACCTGATCCGTGATGTCATTAATCAACGGTGTGGTAATAATCCACTGATTGGACGGCCAAACAAGGTGACTTTGAAAATACATCTGTTATTGGTGTGGTTCTGGTTTGTTTGTTTTAAAATTGTCTTATTATAGAGCAGACTAATTGAATAGCTTCACAGCTGTCTGCACAAATATTCCCTGGTTAACCACACATTTAATAACCTACATTCTATGGAATTTCTTAAGAGTAGTGTCCTTGTTTCTGCCTGTTTGTAATTTGGCATACAAGCTGAAGTCAGTGAAATTGGAGAGGCTACATACTACATGGGACAGAATAATGCTTTTCTTTGTCATTTATTTTGTCCTCAAAAAGACCCCAACACAAACAAATCCAACAAGCCAAACACCACACCTTTAGGAAGATCCATGCAGAGTGGAAATGATAAGATAAAATGTATCATGATGAATCTGAAGATGCAGATAAAAACCAGAGTTATGAAAGTCTGGTGCTAATTCTGCAGGTTAAAATGCTGTATTATAAAACTGATAGCTTTCCACAAACTTTTGGTAGTAGCACCTCACTGTTAGCTGTCTGAATTGAATAAAAATGTAAAACAATGGTATACAGTCAGTCAAAAGCTCCTCCCAACTTCTTCTAAAAAGAACAGGCTGATTTTGGATTAGAGTCAGCTAAAATGGAGCTAAAGCATTCTCTTTTCCCATTTATTGCAATCTCAGTCTGAGGACGATGTTAAAATTTAGGTGTCATCATTTATTTGAAATGGCAAAGATTAACCTATGGAGGTTTTTTCTTGGTTTTTGATTCTCTAGGTGACAACTGTGGACAGATTTCAAGGTCAACAGAATGATTATATTCTCCTTTCACTAGTGCGTACCAAAGCTGTAGGCCACCTTCGGTATGTAAGAAGATACTCTTGGAGTGTCATTAAACTACATGTTTGCCGTATCAGAAAGATGTTTATAGCACGTTATACAGAAGTGTTCAATTATTTGAGTATGTAGTAGACATGAAGCTTAGTGAATGAAGTTCAGACATACTTCCTTTTATAACTGTCTGGTACCCTCTTCACAACCACTTTATACTTTAGTAATGGCTCTTATACTATAATTAGTTTATATTACTGCAGATAGGCTGAACTCGGGTTCACCCTATTAGAACGATAGGAAGGTAATGCTTGTTGAACAAATGCAGGCTTAATTTTTCTCCTAGATTCTTTCCTGTAAGTGAACTTTTTATTTGTTTTGTGTCAAAAGTGTTTGATTTCCACATAAGTTGTGTTAGGATGTGTGGTTTAACATCTTTGCACCTCAGTTTCGGGGTGGGGTGGAGGAAGACTTGTTTGTTCAGCAGTGGTTAGATGAATTATCAAACTCGTGTTTACTCATTCAGGGATACAAAAATGCTATTGTGATTTGTTCTCAATGTAAGTCTTCACCTCTGAAGTCTGGGAGAACAGTAGAGGATAATTCTTCATATCATTATTGGTACAGTGAACCCTCTTTTATATAATGGTTCTAGGATTTGGAAGTTATCGAAACAGTATGTACGGTAAAAAATAAAGACAAAATAGTGGTTTAGGAGATGATTTTATATTTAATTAAGACTTCTGTATACTTCTAGTTATCTTTATTACAATTATGTAATCAGTGAAAAGAACATGATTGATTTTGTTTGTTTTCTGAAGGGATGTCCGACGATTAGTCGTTGCAATGTCAAGAGCCAGACTCGGGCTTTATATCTTTGCGAGGGTATCACTGTTTCAGAATTGCTTTGAGCTAACTCCAGCTTTCAGCCAACTCACAGCTCGACCACTTCACCTCCATATCATTCCCACAGAACGTTTTCCAACAGCAAGACAGGTAGGAACAGCCATTCTGAATTTTGCTATCTCTAATGGGGGTGTGTGTGTTTGCCCACTTGTTTTTGAGTGGGCTGTAAGAGGTGGGACTGTCTTCTCTGCTAAACCGGTGCCTCTTGGATACTTATGTCCCTAGAGTTAACTTCTGTCATCATACACACTTGCTGTTTTTAACTGATTTTCTTTTTCCACAAAACTTATCAGTGTAACTCTATTTTGGCTGCTTTTTCCTAAGTTTTGCTTGTGTAAGTGGTTCAATATTTTTCTTTTATGATAAATAGGTGAGTTTTTAGTGTGTTATAGATTTTTAGTCTTGTTATGAAACAATGTTATTTCTAAAAAAAAACCAAAACACCCCCGCACACAAAGCTAATCACTTCTTAAAAGAAGTAAAATTACATTTGACTGAGTAGTTCAGGATAACCAATTAACTTTTTTTTAAATTGGGTCCAGAATTGCAAGAGAGTGGTGTTACTGAGCTAGATTCATAAGTATGAAAACATCATTTGTAATACTGCCCTAGATCTTTAGGGAAAGGTTTGTATTAAGCATCTAAGCACAGAACACAGAGTAGGGTGCTAAATGAAAAGGAGGAGTGCATCTGCTTTTCTTCCTGGAGCCTTGAGAAGAAATGCCTACATGAACTCAAAATTCAGTTACAGGTCTTTCCCTGGTCTTAAGTCACATTGACAAGTTTGGGAGGGAACATTTCAGTTGAAACTTTCAGGTCCACTGTGCAACAAGTGTACTGTGTGTGGTCGGCAGATGTGAGCAAGAAGGAGCTGGATGGTGGTGGACAAGCAGGCTAAGTCCTACTCTGATGCTACACTATTTGTTCCTTTAATACATTAAATAACTCAAATCCAATATGTACTTTATGGCGTAAGCATCAGAACCCAGCCTTTCCTTTTGAAATTTGTTGGGCTGCAGTATCATAACTAACCCAGTTCACCAAAGTGTAGACCTAGGCTTCCTATCGTCCACAGAATTCAGCTTTTGGTTGGTTGTTTTTTTGGGGTTGTTTTTTGTGTGATGGTGGGTTTTTTTGTTTGTGGTTTTGTTTTGTTTTGTTTTTTTTAAGCATAATTTAATTTCTTGGGTTGATGTTTTCTAATACAGTTGAATAACTTTCGAATAATGGTTATTTTGCTTTGCCTGCTGAATGTCTACTTTTTTTTCCCCTTCCTTTAGAATGGAGAAAGACCATCTCATCAAACACATATTATTAAGAACATGCCCCAGATGGCTAACTTTGTGTACAATATGTATATGCACTTGATACAGAGTACACGCCACTATCAGCAGGTAAGGACCTTCTAACTTCTGGAAGGTGTGCATTTAAAATAAAACCTGATTTTTAGTAAGTGACGTAAGATGCTGTTGAGATTTAAGATTGTTCCTGTTAGGTTTAAAATTCAAGTATGTTTTATGACTGAAAGTGCAAATATTGAGGTCTTTAAACTCTTGCTGTAGCAAGAGCTGTATCTTTTAGTAATTTAAGCCCCACTTTAAGGCCACAAAACCAGCAGTAGTTGATGTTGAGTGCTAGACATGACTCTGGCCCAAAAATTGCTCATTAATACTAAAGAACTAGCTTGTCCAGTATTTACTTGAAGTAAACTTGTGTGTTATTTTTCAGGTAGGTGCAGCTAGTGGTATTATAGCACCACTGCATGGTGCAGTAATGTTTCACAATACAGGTTTTTGTGACATGCCTGCAGTGTATAGAAAGACCAGATCATGTCTTGGAAGCATTTTAACCATGTTGGCATTATCCAGGCTGGTTAGCAGCTGTAGCATTTTTATTCTGGAGCAATTTTTTCAGCACCAAGCAAAACAATATGGAGTTGGAAGCAGTTGTAGATGCTTTCTCACTTCTGTATGTAGTTTTGTCAGTGTTTAATCCCTGAACCAGAATTCAGAACCCAACAGAAACACCTTGTCGTCTTAGGAATGTGAGCAGAGCTTTAAGGTAGTTTAGGTAGCACCCCCTGGAGCCCCTTCCCTGCTACCAGAACCCTGCCACACAAACCCAATACATCATGGCTCTGTGTCGTTGAGCAGATTAGTCCAAGATACTTGTTTGAGAGATCTAGGTTCTGTTCTTTAATGCAAGAATGTTTCTCTATCACCTCTTCTTCTTTCCTTCTTCCAGTGACTGTTTCATCTAATATGGAACAGTGTAATCAGTAGAGATCAGAACCCAAAACTTGCTCATTAACTGAATGTCAGACTTTGAGATAGAAAATTTCTTTTCTTCTGCAGTTCTTATCCTCCAGTGAATCTTGGATTTTTAAAATTTTTTTATTTTCCCTTCTGGAAGGTGTAGTTTCAGTCAAATTTGCAACATTTTGCTACCCAGAAAAAACCCTGTTTCTAGGTGGACAGGATAATTTCTCACTATTTTGGGGAAGTTTTCTAATTACCTGTCTGCTGTAAAGGAAAGAGGATGGAGAAAGAAGAGCAACACTACTAAAACCTCCCCTTCCTGTAACTCTATTTTTTTAAGTAGTGAAAGCTCACACTGTTTTGTTAGAAACCCAGTCCTATATATACATGACAAGTCTTGTTTTGGAGCCAGTTTGTCTAATATAGATAGAGATCTCTCAGCCATGCACATCATATGTGATAAAGACTCAATGGACTGTGCGGCTGATCACACGCAGATGCAAATGAGTAGCCATGTAAAAAGTGAGATGTGCGTACATGTCCTAAAAAGCATCAAAATGTTACGAGTGGATGGGTGTGTTAGTCATCTTAATCGACCATGGACCTGATCCTTTTCCGAATACCAGTTATTCTTTTTAGCATCCTAATCTGTTTCTAGCTAAAATTAGTTACAAAACTGCTGGTTTCCTTCTGTGGCAATGATTCACTTTCTCCTTGCAGAAGCCAAAAAGTGAACTGCAAAGAAAAAAAAAAAGTAATTAAAAAGGCAATAAATTTATCTCACCCTACTTATTACAACATAGTATTTTTCCTTTTCTTTTTACACTGGTTTTTAACAGTAGCAGTCACGAAGCACACCATGCATCTAACTAAATTACAGAACAAGTCTGAGTTTGTGTTGTGCATTTATTCATTATGCATATATTTTTGTAATTAAAGGCTCTCTGGCTTTGAAATACACTTGTTCTGTGAACAGATGGATTATAGGAACCAGTATGATAACTACAAAGTCTATGAAAAATCCTTTTCATATCTCTGCTGGTAGTCATAATTGCTTCAGAGGTTTGTCTATGCATGTCAGAAATTTGTAGTATTAGTGTCATCTAATTGAAGATAAGACTTCACTGTAATTTGTCATGTGAAGCCAAGTTTCCTTTAAGCAAAACAAAGCTAAACAGTTGTCCATGAGAGGTTTATCAGGCTTTCATTTCATTAAAATGCTTCACAGTATTCCAAAGAAGTATCCATTCTGTCATTAAAACATGTCAGGGTATTCCTGTACAGTCTGGAGTCTCAGCTCACTGTATCCTCGGTATTTTTTTTTTCCCAAAGTCTGTATTACCATTGCTGCTTTTAATGTTTTGCAAACTACTCTTTTAGTTGTGAGCAAAACACTTTGAATATACTAAATTCCTTTTCTACAATATTAAGTGAAAAATATCTGAGTGTTGCTTTAACTGTCACTGGAACTTGTGTTGTTCTACGCTTACAGTTCTGTGTAAAACCTGTGTAAGTACAGATAACATTCACATAAGACTTTTCGGGGGGATGTTAGTGGAATGAATTGTTAAAGACAGGCCTGTAAAAGACCTCAAAAAGCAAGTTAAGTACATTCAGGAGTTTGAAATGGTAACAGATGAGAGTATGGAAGAAATGTGCTTGTTGCTCTAAATGGGGATTTACAGTAGCCCTATTACTTCTCTGGCTACTTGGGATAATGAAATGTGTTTCATATGCTTGAACTGGAAGTACTGAGTTTTTAACATCCTCTTTCCAGGCAAAAAAAAAGTGTCTAATAAGACCATTGTGTGAGGCAGGATTATTCCTGGGTTTTTTGCGTGGGTTTTTTTTTTGTGTGTGTGTTTGTGGGGGTTTTTTTGTGGTGGGTTGGTTTTTTTTTTTTTTTTTGAGATACAGGAGTTAAGTGCCTATAAATGATCGTACACTCATCATAGAATGGTTTAGGTTGAAAGAGCCCTTAAAGATCATCTAGTTCCAACCCCCCTGCCATGGACAGGGACACCTTCCACCAGACCAGGTTGCTCAAAGCCACATCCAGGCTGGGCTTGAACACTTCCAGGGATGGGGCATCCACAACATCTCTGGGCAACCTGTTCCAGTGCCTCACCACCCTCTCTGTGAAGAACTTTTTCCTGATATCTAATCTAAACTTATCCACTTTCAATTTAAACTCGTTACCCCTTGTCCTGTCACTACAGGCCCTTGTAAAAAGTACCCCCAGCTTCCTTGTAGGCCCCTTCAGGTACTGGAAGGCTCCTGTAAGGTCTCTCTGGAGCCTTCTCTTCTCCAGGTTGAACAAGCCCAACTCTCTCAGCCTTTCTTCACAGGAGAGGTGCTCCAGCCCTTTAATCATCTTCATGGCTCTCCTCTGGGCTCGCTCCAGCAGGTCAGTTATCCTTCTTATGTTGAGGAGCATAAGAAGGAGCTGGGCGCAGCACTCCAGGTGGGGTCTCATGAGAGCAGATGGAGAGAATCACCTCCCTTGACCTGCTGGCCACGCTTCTCTGGATACAGCCCAGGATACAGTTGGCTTTCTGGGCTGCCAGTGCACACTACTGGCTCATGTTCAGCTTTTTGTCCACCAGTAGCCTCAAGTTCTTCTCCTCAGGGCTGCTGTCACTCCATGCTTCACCCAGGCTCCTCAGGGCTGCTGTCAATCCATTCTCCACCCAGTCTGTACCTGTGCTTGGGATTGCCTCAACCCAGGTGCAGGACCTTGCACTTGGCCTCGTTGAACTTCATGAGGTTGGCACAGGCCCACCGCTCCAGCCTGTCCAGGTCCCTGTGGATGGCATCCTTTCCCTCCAGCGTGTTGACTGCACCACACAGCTTGGTGTCGTCAGCAAACTTTCTGACGGTGCACTCAATCCCACCGTCCACATCACTGATGAAGATGTTAAACAGTACCAGTCCCAATACCGACCTCCAAGGAACACTGCTCATCACTGGTCTCCACTCAGACATTGGGCCCTTGACCACAACTCTTGAATATGACCATCCAGCCAGTTCTTTATCCACCGAGCGGTCAGTCCATCAAATCCATGTCTCTCCAATTTAGAGACAAAGATGTCGTGTGGGACGGTATTGAACAGTTGCACAAGTCCAGGTAGATGACATCGGTTGCCCGTCCTCTGTCCACCAAGGTCGTGACCCCATCGTAGAAGGCTACCGTATTCATCAGGCTTGATCTGCCCTTGGTGAAGCCGTGTTGGCTGTCACCAATCACCTCCTCATTCTCCATGTGCCTTAGCATGGTTTCCAGGAGGATCTGATCCATGATCTTGCCAGGCAGAGAGGTGAGACTGACTGGCCTGTAGTTTCCCGGGTCATCCTTTTTCTGTCTTTAAAGAAGGGGGTTGTTTCCCCTTTTCCAGTCAGTGGGTACTTCACCAGACTGTCACAACTTTTCAAATATGATGGATAGAGGTTTTGCATCCCCATCTGCCAGTTCTTTCAGCACCTGCAGACGTATTCCATCAGGTCCCATGGACTTGTGCACCTTCAGGTTCCTTAGGTGCTCCCGAACCCGAACTCTCTAACCATGGGCAGCTCTCCCTTCTCCCAGTCCCTGCCCTTGCTTCCTGCGAATTGGCGGTTATGGCTAGCTCCCTTGCCAGTGAAGACCAAGGTAAAAAAGTCATTGAGCATCTCAGCCTTCGTATCCTGGGAAACGAGCTTTCCCGTTTCCTTCTGCAGAGGAAAGCATCTTCCCTGCTATTCCTTTTATCCACAATGTACCTATAGAAGCCCTTTTTATTGGCCTTAATGTCCCTTTCCAGGTTTAACTCTGTTAGGGCTTTAGCTTTCCTAACCTGATCCCTGACTTGTCAGACAACTTCCCTGCAATCCTCCCAGTCTACCTGTCCTTGCTTCCACTGTAGGCTTC
>NW_010237701.1:26086-26321 GCF_000690775.1 Eurypyga helias
GAGGCCTCCTGGTGTTTTCACCTGACTTCCTCTTCATTAGGATGCACAGTTCCTGAGCTTGGAGGAGAAAGTCCTTGAATACTAGCCAGCTTTCTTGGGCCTTTTCTGACCAGGGCTTCATCCTATGGAATTCTGCCAATCAGCTCTCTGAAGAGGCTAAAGTCTGCTCCTGAAATCCAGGGTAGCGAGCTTGCTGATCGCCCTCCTCGCCTCCTTTCGGATCTCACACTCCACA
>NW_010237701.1:26522-34806 GCF_000690775.1 Eurypyga helias
GATGGGGTGGTTGTGTCCTCAAAGTCCATGAGGACCAGGGTATGTGAACGTGAGGCTGTTGCTATCTGTCTGTAGAGGGCCTCATCCACCTGCTTATCCTGGCCAGGTGGCCTGTAGCAAACTCCTACTACAGTATCCCTTCTCCGTTCCCTCCCTTTAATCCTGACCCATAAGCTCTTAGTCAGCTCCTCATCCATCCCCAGGTGGAGTTCCACGAATTCCAGCTGGTCTGTGATATAGAGAGCAAATCCCACCCCCCACCTCCATCTCCCCTGCCTGTCCTTCTTGAAGAGCCTGTATCCTTCCATTCTGACACTCCAATCATAGGAGTCATCCCACCACGTCTCCATGATGCAATGATGTCATAGCCCCTCATGCGCATACACGCCTGTAGCTCCTCTTATTTCCCATGTTCCGTGTGTTGGCATAGAGGCTAGTCGTGTGGTGAGGGCTTCTAAATTTTAAGTATTTGTTGTTAGCTTGTTATCAAATACAAAATCCTAAATATAAGGTGAACAGTTCAGGCTAAAATAGAAATAGGTGCCCAAATAGATGTATTTGCTGTAAAACCTGAAATTCCTTTCTTTTTTAATCATCTAGCGTTTACTGCCCCCACCTGCCATGATTGAGGAAACTGAACCTGCTCAAACTCAAGAGACTGAAGTAGAAAGTGAAGTGCAGGGCATGCAAGAGGATGCAGAAGAAGAAGAAAATAAAGTAGAAGAAGAAACGCTAAAGGAAGGAGAATTGAAATTGCCCGAAGTGGATGAGCATCGGACAATGCCGGAACATCCTGGAAGGGACAGTGATAGTGGAGACAGTGAACCTGAGAATGAGACTGAAAAGTGATCCATGTGGTGTTTGTCCTCTACATGTTTTGGGAAACAGGCAGGGGAAGAAAACAGTTAGAAATAAAATGGCCTTTTTTACACTGACTTTTTTAAATGATTGCTTGCATAATGTGACCCGTTCCGTATATTTTTCACTGAATAATTTGTGGACAAGCAAAATATTTGGAAATGTTTTACAGAGTTCTTGTCAGTACCCGTAATGTAGATTGTTTAATGGCTTCACATTATACACAGTTTCCTTTTCATAAGTTGTTCAGTAAAGATGCTTTTTATACCAGTTTTCAAGAACCGACTTTTATTTCAGTCGCTGAGTGACCCGTTAAACTTCACTGAATAACTGCATTCAACGTCGGCCAGACACCAGAGTTTCCTTAACGCTTTGCAATGGAGAATTCCTTAGGCAGAGCTGTGCCTGTGTGTGCCGAGATGGTCTTTTAGGTGTGGGCTCAGGTTCAGCCAGGTGTTCAATTGTATGTCTGAGAAATGAGGATTACCGTGCGACTTTGAAACGTTTAAAAGCCTTATTGAACTGGGACCTTTGCAGGTTCTCAGAATTTCCGAAGGCCCAGGTATGTAGCAATTTCTCATTGTTGACTTCTGCTGGTGGTTTTAATTGGTCATTATTTACAGAAGAAGTAAGGATGCAGCTTTTCAGCAGCACTGTTTTTTTAAACTAGTGGTTTGAAATAACTTTCTTTTGCTTTAAAAGGATGCTATAATAGCCCAAGATAAAGCCACATGAGGAAGAAAAGTGAAAGTAGTTCCCTGAATTTGCACAACATACAGAAAACCCACTCTACCATTATGTCATGGATACAGCATGTCATGCTATATCAATGACATAATGGTTGAGTGAGTTTTCTAGGGCAACTTCCAAGTGTACATCTTTCATAAAATGATCTGAGAAAGGTTTTTTCCCTGGTTTGCTAAGAATGCTTGCCAACTTGGCAAATTATTCAGTGGTTCGGTGAGACTTAGAAATTTCCAAGTGGGTTTTCAAACAAAGCAATAGCCATAGGAACACCTTTATCGCTGGCAAAGGGAAAATGCTTGGTGTTGAAGTGTTGCAGTTGTGAAGCTGCCAGGAGGACTTCCTCACTAAACTGACTAGAGAATAATTATCTTACAAGGTTTTATTAATAGTACTGAAGTTCTCTATTTTTCTTAAGATTTTTGTAGTATAATAAAGAAACAGTATACAGTAAACCAAGCTGCACAAAACACATCTGTTGCATACTTGTGCATGCATGCTGAGATCTCATCTGCCTCTCGCCCTGAAATTGTTCTGCCCCATCAGCTAGAGAGGAGCTCAGGAGTAAGAAGTCCTAATATTTGCTGTTGGTACACAGTGTTTTCTTATGTTTTTCATTCACTGAAATGAAGTTTTCTTAAATAAGAAAACTAGTAATTGGAGCAGAGTCTGTGTTCTTTCATTGCTTGTTTTGGTAGGAAGGGAGTGTACTGGCTGGGAGTGTCCCAAATTGTCTGCCTTGGGAGGACAAATATTAGTGTTGACCATTTGGATGATATTTTTCATGCAGTAACATTCACATGTTCATACAGGGTCACATAATACAGGGTATTAGACCACAAGCGAGTAGCTCAGCTAAGGGTTATCATCTTTCTTTTCCAGTCTGATTTATAAAAATATTTGAGCCTGACAATCATTTACTGTGCTTTAGTGTTTTAGGAACTGGAAAAGTATTCTGGAGGGTTTTTTTTTTTTTCTGCAGTGCATAATTTATCTGGCAGGTTCTGTTGATAATTGGGACAGAATGACTCTCCTGGAAGGAGCTGTGAAGACCTTGGAGCTGTGCACAGTTTGCAATGAACTGTTACAACACCTGCGCCTGTGATGCCGAGTTCCGTGTGCAGGCCCCAGGTGTCCGTGGTAGCTTCTGGCTCAGTCGTTGTAGAGCTGAAAGGCTCAGTAAGCAGTTTACAGTAATGAATGTGTCCATGAACTCCTAAAGATAAGGCCATTACTTCTTCCTTGCCTACCTTGTGTTTGCTGTAATAGTGGATACCAAATACTGGTCTACCTGTTGGATAAGGTAGTTTCTAGCTTCCTTCAGAAGGGAAGCAAACATTGGCCCTCTTCTTGTCTCTCTTGGAACTGATCTCTGAATTTTCCTGGGACATGAAAGGATGTGAATCCTGAAAAAATTTGTATCCTTATGAGGAGTAGAAGTTAAACTTTTCCTGACATAATGGCTTTGCTGACAGGACAAGCGAGACCAGTTTTTATGCTCTGAAATCACAGAATTCTTTTTTAAAAGATGACCCAGAGGCACTGTCGATCACATACTGGATAAACACGACATACAGTTCTACTGAAACAAAAATTAGGTAACTCTTGAAACCTTGTAGGGCAAGCAGACAAAAGTGAGCATCCTAGCCAACGAATGAATCACAACCCACAGCAGTCGAGAAGCTCTGAATGCTGTTGAGACACAGGGCAGCGTACTTTCCTTTGCCAAACATGGTAATCCTCCCAGCAGAATCAATCAGTAGAAAATGAATTTTTTGGGGGCATTTTTGGATGCTGGTTTTATGGGCCTTAGTGCTTCCTTTGCTGCGTGATTTCTCAAGTGTAGTTCTCTTACAGTGTAGTTCTCTTTCTTGTAGTCCTTTTTCTCATAGGATTAGTTACCTAGGTACCTGTTGAAAAAAAAACCGCAGTAACTGTGTGATGTTTACGTGCTTTAGTACTGATAAATTTTACAAGAATGCTGTTACAATTGCAAATTGGAAAAAAAAGTTTCTTAAAAGACTTTCAGCTAAGCATACTCTGTAAGTCTGTATTTTCCTAGCTTTTGGGAGGTTTCTGGAAAAGCGCAGCACTCAAAATTCCGAAATAAAATTCCTCCTTAACAACAGAGGCATCTACAAAATTACTGCAGTGAAGAGAATACAAGACAAGAGGGAGAAACAATACCTACAGTACTAATCCCTCCAAGTTTGTAAATAATACTATTTCAGGAGACTAAGTACTGCTATTGTCATGTGAGAGAGTGATCGTTTCCCACTCCCATGGTAATTACCAAAGATTATTTCTCTGAGCGTTTGCTCTGGAAGGGCATTAATCAGCCTAACGTAGCCCGTATCAGGGATAACATGTTATTAAGAAAAATAGTTATGTTTCACTTAGCTTCCACTGTGATTTTTCACTCACCTTGAAAAAAGAGCAAGGACAAGGATCTATGAAGCAAGGAATAACACTACTTCAGTGTAATGCAGAGAAGCCTGTTGCTGTACCATTATATCTGGAAAACAAAAGCTGAAGAAGAGCTACTTCACGTATAAATAAGAAACTTTCCAGAGTTCAGGCATTTTCTCTCTGCTTGAGAAACACCATCAGAGCAAACAGAGTATGTTTCTGTATAAGTATCTTTTTTAAAAAAAAAAGGTAGACTCAAGCAAAAAATTGAGCCAGCTGCTGTCAATCACATAGCTCATCTGTAGGTGTCAGTGAAAAAGCATATACAACTACAGCGCATGACTGCCTAGTGAAATGTTAGATTTTTATGATTCCAGAGAGCGGCATAAAGAATAAGCTGGAGAGCCAAATAAGGGTCAGGAGTATATCGGTGCTGGCACCATTTGCAAGAGATAAAAGAAGCCGCTCTTACTGCATTTATCAAGTGTGAATTCCCAAATTGCTGCAACCCAGTGTAAGAGAAGCCCTGCTACGCATCTAGAGACGCTTCAGCATCCTGCTGTGCTAGTCTGACATCTCTTGTGTGTCAAGAGCACTTATTTTTAGATGGAACAGTCATTAGGGACATAACGTATCTTAACTACTGTAAAGGAAGTAGTTCAGGGACAGTAGGAGTGGATAGAGAGAGGCTCAGTGTAGAGGCCTTAAGATTCTGTTTCTGACCTTAATCTACATCAGTATGGACTTGCCCTGGTTTTTTAGAGTGATTTTTGGCAGCGGCAGTCATGTCCTATTGGGCAATACTGTGTTTTCTGAAATGAGACATACCTCATGTTTCGTGTACTGAGCCAGAGAGGGGAGAAAGCACCTCACCAGTTGTGCTGAGGACACATTCAAGAACACTGACCCAAGGCTAACTGGGAGAAAAGAAAAGCCCAATTGCAGAAGAGTTGTCTTGCTGTCTGTCACTGACCACTTCTGGAAACAGGAGCAGAGTTAAATAAATAACTGCTGCATTGCAGTGTATATAAAATATGACCTAAGTTTGAACAGAACTCATGCATATCCAAATACTGTCTCGGTATGGCTCTCAATTAAAACGTGATAATGACTAAAGGTAAGAAGAGATAATGGTTTTGCTTATCCAAAAGATATGCTGAAAATTACTGTTCTTTGATTGATAGAAATCTCTACTGAAACTAAAGTCTCTAGTAGCAGTTTTGTGGTTTCATATAGATCCTGGAGGAGAATGTTACGTATTCATCTTCTAGAAAATGTTGAGTTCTTTTGTGGAATGGCTTTTACTGTTATCCTACCCTGTACTGGTCTGGATTTTTTCATCTCTCTCAGTGTGTCGTCGTGAAAAATCATGGGGAGTGGAAGGCCAGAGTGCATGGCATCCCAGTAAATTCTGTACTCATTGTAAAGTTTTGTCTCAGCTGTTGCAATGAATGTGATTTACATAAACTTTAAGTGATAAACTAGGGATTTTCAGAACAGAAAACATGTTAGGGTATTAGGAAACTTCTGTGGGGTATTGTTTTAGGAAATAATGCAATTGTAAAGTTCATGACAATTTTCCCAAAGCATTGCTTTTCCCAAAATGTTAAATGTTGCACTTCGTTGATATCCTGTTTAAAACAAGCAAACAAAAACTGTTCAAGCACTTGGCTTCAGTAATGTACTTTTCTGTTATGTGAATCACATGTTATTAGAAAGTCAGGTGATAAAATAGAAAGTAAAAGATACAGTATTTCCAATTAAAAAAAAAAAATATCCCAAAAAGACCCACACCAGAAACCCCCAAACATTTCAGAGGTCTGATTTTTTTCCTGTTCCAACTAGGACTGAAAGAAAACTTTAGAATTTCTCACAAAATGAAAGCTTGAAACTCTAACCAGCTCTGATCAAGTGTGTTTGGATTGAGAACCCTTTCTGCCTTGAGTTCCAGTTTTGAAAACTTACTGACCTAGACACAGAAGTGAGTAATTCATTTTAATCTTCATGAAGTTCAAGGTCTTTAAGACCCTGCTTTCCTTTCCTTGTCCAAGATGTAGTAATATACCTTTTCCTTCTTTGTTCAGGCAGACCATGTTTCAGGCACCTGCTAGTGTTACTCAGAGCTGTGAAATGCTCCCACGTAGCTCATGATTTTCACAGGCTCCGTTCTTTATCTCATTTGATCTGTAATGTACTGTGAGCTAATCTTGCTCCTGCATACCCAGATACTTCAGTGTCCTACATCTCCCCCTGCTCCTGCAATGTTCACCCACTGGCGTTCTGGCAGCCCGAGCTGCCTGATGAGATGAGGCACTGAGGGCAGCTGCTGCTCCTGACTCAGCGATCAGTCCTGTGCGCACACCTTCCTGTGTCTCTAAGCTGAAATGATTATCGTTGGAAAGAAAAAAAAAAATAGAAACTTGGAAAACACAGCTAAGTGTTTTCAGTGTTTTAAATTTTATTTATTGAAACACAAGTATCAGTGGAAATGCACATCTTGTGTAGTGGTACATTTATGCAGAGAAAGTTGATTCTTAAGAGAATTTGTTACTGTAGTCACAAATGTGATATGCTTGTGTCAGTATGAAACCTGATATTTTACTTAATATAAGGTAAAGCCTATTTTGTACACCACTGGTTTAAAACAGTGTTTACAGTGGTTTTGTAGCACTGGAATAGTGAAGCACTGGAACAATTTGCCCAGAGAAGCTGTGGATGCCCCATCCCTGGAAGTGTTCAAGGCCAGGCTGGATGAGGCTTTGAGCAACCTGGTCTAGTGGAAGGTGTCCCTGCCCATGGCAGGGGGGTTGGAACTGGATGATCTTTAATGTCCCTTCCAACCTAAAGCACGCTATGAATCTATCATTTCAATATATGAAACACTGAATGAATATATACTCTATATACTCCCTCCCTGTGGGAATGTATGGAAAGCCTTTCAATTTAAACAGTGTAATGCCCTTTTGATTGGTGTTTTGGCATCTCATATTCCAAAAAAGGCTTTGTCCTATAAATTTATTCTATTTGGATTAATTTTATTATGTTTAGAAATGATGCCGTACAGTGTTCCAAGATGAATACAGTAGAATAAGGAGCCAATGTAAGTTATTGCTGATGCTCCTGTACCGTGAAAGGAGGAGGTGTGGAGAAGGCAATCCCTCTCCCAGGTTTCTGAATTCTGCCAGCAAAGGGGAGTACTGGAGGAGAACATGTTCCACCCCAGCTAATGAGGGTTTGGGTCAAGGATTTTTATCTTAATCCTGCTAGACCTTAGCTGAAGATGCTAAGTTTACATAAATAAAAATACAGAGCTGTCCTGAAAATGGCTGTCCAAAGTGTAAGGGTTGTCAGTGTAAGGGATTGTATGGCTGTGAGTAACTGGGACCTGGAATGTGACAGGTAGAAGCTGGTGATGGCATCAGATCAGAGGTTCAAGAAGCAGAACATGCAATAAGCATGTTACGAGGAGATGCCAAGTAACATGTAGCAGTAAGCTAAACATATACCTCACTGTTCTAACTTTCATTTATGAATCTAACAACAGTTTCATGTTTCTTCTAGCAATATCTTTTAAATGAACTTTAAATACAATTGCAGAAAGAAATAAAAAATATATGCACTAGCAGAGAAAATATTTTTGTTAGTTTAGGTTGAAAAAACTGTTAGATGTGCAGCTGACTAAAGATCAGCTTGTTTTATTTCTTTCCAAAATGAAGCTTCAGGAGAGGTGCATGTGTGTGTGTGTATGTGTGTCTGTGTACTTACCTGGGTATGAAAGATGGCTACTTTCCTTAAGTTTTTGCAGCACACTTTCACCACATGTGTAATGGATCTTGGTCTTTTGTGTGGTGCCTTTTAAACTAAAAGCACTCAACTTCTTGAAGACAGAGCCACCACAGTAACTTCAGGGCACTGACTTTGTATCGTGGCAAACAAATCCCACTCCTTCCCAGAGTAACTGTTTTTTCTCTGTGGCTGTTCATATCTTTGGAGACAGAATTAAAATTTTCCAATGGAGAACATGGCAAGGAGACAAACAAGTAACAGAACAATACCCATGTGCAGGCAGGTTGGCCATGGCAGGTTGTGACCAGTTTTGTTTAACGTCTTTGTCAGTGACATGCACAGTGGGATCAAGTGAACCCTCAGCAAGTTTGCTGACAGCACCAAGCTGTGTGGTGTGGTCAACATGCTGGAGAGAAGGGATGCCATCCAGAGGGACCTGGACAGGCTGGAGAGGGGAGACACTGTGAACCTCATGGAGTTCAACAAG
>NW_010237702.1:0-5118 GCF_000690775.1 Eurypyga helias
CCCAAAACAGTCTGTGATTCTATGAAACCAGCCTGATAGTTGCTGAAGAGCCTTAGGAGGACTGGCCTCTCCCTGCCTTCCTAGGTTGGTGTGTCCTGGCTGTGTGGTTTGCTGCCAGCCTTGCGTTTGTGGTCTCGGCCTTTTTCCACCCTGGAAAAAGCCACACAATTCTTCTGGCGCCCTGTTAAACTGCTACAGCGTACTTGCTGTAATGAATCGGGGTGGTGCACTACTGCTGGAGGAGCTGATTCAGGCTGCTTTGCAGAAAGTAAAATAATTGGTTTTGTTGTGGAAACTGGCAGGCTGTGGTTGAAAACACATATCTGTGTAAAATGTCCCTGGTGTGGATGCTTGACTATTTATTGTTCATCACATTTTAAGCAGGGAAGTTAATAAATACATTATTCAAAGGTGCAAAGTGAGGGGAGTGGGCGGAGAAGCAGGGATTTAGATTTGGGGTTCCTTAGCGTGTTGACTTGCTCTTCAGTTTTGTGCTGTGGTCCTTGTGCTGTTCCAAGACTGATAAAAGGTGGGGCTCAGTGCTGCGGACATAGTGCTGTTAAAACATTTCTTTTCCCCATCTTGTAATTGAATCTTTGTTTGCATCAGCCATGTGTAGAGGTGCGTGGATGTACCCAGCCGGGACTCCCCAAGGAAATGGCTTTTCAGTGGGGCACGTGCAGTGGCGCAGGGGATGGGGCTCCTTCCCCGTCTCGCCTTGGGAAAGGCATCTCCCTGTGGCTTTCCCAGGGTGAAGAGCTGCAAGAGGGGAGCAGGGGGAGGTTGGGCTCTATTTGGTGGTGCTTTTGCCGAAAGCAGGAGTTGGCCCCAGGTGTGGGAAGATACAAAGCCCAGCCGCGTTTTCCAAGAAAGCTGGCTTGTCTGTCCACAGTGAATGGTGGGGGCCAAATTTATCTCTATCAGGAGCAGGCAGCAACTCACCGCTGGTATCAATCACTTATTTGTGGTGGTGACAGGTTTAAGTCCGAGTTCCTGAGTTCATTTAAACACCACTCAAATCGATGACATGTTTTGAAATACGACGAACACAATCATAGAAAAAAAGATCCATGGAGGGTTATTAAGTGCAGAAAAACAACTTGTGGCTGGGGAGGTCCCTCGCCATGAGCCGCTGGGGACCGGGGGAGGATTCTGACTAGTACGGAGAGATGAGTGATGGTACCTGCTCCAAATGCATCCCTGATGGACCTCCATGGACTTCAGAGTCAACACATCAGGGCAAAGCCAGCCGATGTTTTTCACATGCCCCCTCCCAGATTCGTGCCGGTTTTGGAGCTGCATGATCCCCACGTTCACCCCGTGATCCCTACGCCCCTGAGGTTTCCCCCCACAAACCCCTCTTTCAGCAGATTCCTTATTTGCTATCAAGGGAGTGTTTACAGCAGCTAAAGCACTTAAGTGCCTTGTCTCCGAGACTGATGGCAATAATTAAAGCAATGCTTCCCAGCCCTCTGCTCTTCCCAGAATTGCTGGGAAGTGGAGAACGAGGTTGTGCCAGCCAACAGGAACCCTGGAAATCCATGTTCAGCAATTTGGTGTGTGTTCATTCTTTACCTTGTTAGTGCATCCTCGCTGCGGGGTGCAGGTACCTAGCTTGTGAAAACCTCCAGGTGGGGGGCGAGAATTACCCGACAATTTTAGGTCATAGATTTTTTTTTTTTTCCCCTTTGTGCAGAAACAAGTGTGCATCATTATGTGATGTAATTTAACCACCATAAACCCCTTGTGTGTTGATTTATGAAATGATGGGGAATGGGAGTGGGATATTATCTTATGGGATAAAAAATAAACAAATAACAAGCCACCTGATTTCTCCTGTGCTACAATTATGGATGGAATAGCACAAAACAGCAACCAGCTAAAGACACAGACGCAGAGATCGTGGCTGGTAATCAGAGGGACCCCAGGATGAGTTTTTCTGGAAGTGCTGTGAAATTGTGCAGTAAATTACGTTACACGAGGTGTATTATTCCCAGGTTTAGTAAATACGCTTCCTCACAGACGGCCCCAGCGAAGCAGCTGCAGATAGCTTCACCCCTGCGCCGGGACCGGGGCAATGTGATGCGGCTCTGGCAGTTTGGGGGTGATGGGTATTTGGGAGGATGCTTGGAGTGTTCGGTGCCGGCATGTGCTTTTGCCTTGGCTGTTCCTGGGCAGGAGACCACAACTGCTCCTGGCTGTGTCTGAGGCTGGGTGCTGAGACCTTGCTTCATTTTTTAACCTGGGAAGCATGGAGTAACTATTAAAGACACTGAACTAAGGTCATCAGGGTCTGACCTCTGGATTAAAATAAGACAGTTTGTTCTGAATGCAGTAACACAATGAGAGCATCCAGAAGGTAAGCTCATGTGTGAAGCCCCAGAGTGCATCAGGTGGAAACTGCTTCCTTAGCCTCCAGTACCTGTATCCATTACCCGTTAGCACTCAGCAGAAGAGGGGGTCTTCCCCCTGCTGTGTTCAGCAACTCCTTGCTCCTGCTGGGAGGGGATGAGCAAACAATCATCCGTCTGAACCCGTTATGTGCTGTCATGGGGGTAATCCCTGCTGCACACCGCCTCTCTGACGGTAGGTGCTCTCCAGGAGCTGAGGGTTGGTATTGCGATATCTTCAAGTGGTTTAATGATAGCGTAAAAAATGTGATCAATATTCAGTTAAGTTAAAATTTCAGTGTTCAGCTGTAGTGTTAGATTATATGCAGCAGCGCTCTTCCCTGCAGGAGCTGTTAGCATCATTGGCCATGTCATCCTCTTGGTACAGCACTGAAATCATAGGCTGCAGTTTGCTGTCCAAAACCCATTTTTGCTGAGACACCCGGTCGTGGTTTAGGCCCAGCTGGCAACTAAGCATGCTCGCTTACTCCTCCTCTGCTGGGATGGGGAGGAGAAAATACAAGGAAGGGCTGGTGGGGTGAGACAAGGACGGGAGGGGATCACTCACCAGTTAAGGTCATGGGCAAAATAGACTCAACTTGGGGAAGAAAAATCAATTTAGTTACTAAACAAATCAGAGTAGGACAATGAGAGATGGAAGCAGATCTTAAAACCCCTTCCCACACCCCTCCTTTCTTCCTGGGCTCAGCTTTGCTCCCCATTTCTCTCCCTCTTCCCTGCCAGCAGCGCAGGGGGACAGGGAATGGGGGTTGGGGTCAGTCCATCACATGTTGTCTCTGCTGTTTCCTGCTCAGAGGAGGATCCTCACGCTCTGCCCCTGCTCCAGCCTGGGGTCTCTCCCACAGGAGACAGTCCTCCACCAACTTCTCTGAAATTAGATCCTTGTGAACTGCTCCAGCGTGGGCCCTTCCCACAGGGTGCCATCCTTCCAGAGTAGCCTGCTCCATCATGGGCTTCCCATGGAGTCAAGTGGATCCCCCTGCTCTGGCGTGGGGCCCTCCCTGGGCTGCAGTGGGGTCTCTGGTCCCCTGTGACCCTCCATGACCGCAGGGCACAGCCTGCCCTCTCGCTCTGGGTACCTTCTCCTGTCCTCTCTGCACTGTCCTGGGTGTCCATCCCATCCCAATCCCATCCCATTTTCCCCCTCTGCTGCCACCCTCACTGATAGGCCTGGTCGTGGCCAGAAGTGGGTCCGGCTTGGACCGTCAGCTTCTCACAGAAGCCACCCCTGTAGCCCCTCCCCTGCTATCAAAACCCCACCACACAAGCCCAACACACGCCCTCATAAGCAATGACAACAAATGTACTGATATGTTTATTTGGAAGTTTCTTTAGTTAGGGGGTGTTTAATAAGCACCTACCAATGTAAACAAAGTGAGTTTCTCGAGTCACAGCTGGAGTTGCAGCTTCTTCTCCCTTGATTCTCATGGAATATATTCTGCATGGAAGAATTCACAACTTACAGAGAAATCTGATTGCTAAATAAGTAAATACATCATAGTGGGGACCTACACCCGTGTTCCTAATGAGCAGAAAGTAGGTTTTGGGTGAGGGAAATGCATTGTCTGGTGGAGAGAAGGAGGAAAGAGCAAAGGACAGTTATGGGGGGAAACCAGAGGGAAGGGGAAAAATGAAGAAAGGAGATAAGAGGTGCCCCTGCAACCAGAGCCTGGCGCGACGCGATGCCCGGAGGCTGTTTGCTGCCGGAGGCAGTGGTGGTGGTGGAGGGAGCTGGTGGTGGGGCTGTGACAGTAACAGCAGACCTGGGCAGTCCCTTAAAACCGGCAGGGTACTGTCTTGTGTGGCATCTAGGGGTGTTGCTCAAAGTTTAGAGGCTCTTTCTCTTCCTAAGTGATTGTATAAAGGGCTTTTCCCTTTTATCGTTTTAATAATTTTGCAGAGCAGAAAGCCAAATGTCAACCATATTGTTTAGTTGTTGAAGGCAAACTGTGCACAGGAGCAGCCAGGTAGCTGGGCTGGGCTGACTTGCTCTTTGCAAGCCAGAGTGTTGTACTAGTCCTCTGCAGGAGCTCCAGAAGGGCTTTTCCAGTCTTTCCAACAAAGGACCAGGGTGAAGGTAGTGGTAACCTTGAGCCGTTGTCTTCCGAAAGTGCCTTTTCCCATGGGCAAAGACCAGGCACTGCCATTGTGCAGTGCTGGGGTAAGAAGGTGCCTCCCCCGCATGCTTCCAAGCCCCTGTGTTCCTTAAGGAAGCCGGCGTGGCTTTTGGAAAGCTGTTCCCGTAGGGTCTCGTCTCCAGGGCTTGGCTGTACCACGGGTGTGCGAACATCCTGGCGCTGCTGTGCGATGGGTGTTGTTTCACTGAGTTTTGCTTCCTCTCGCCTGGCAGCTGCAGTGGTTACCGTGGGGTCCTTTTCCTTCTGTAACTTGTCCCACCTGAGCGATCCTTTCGGTGGTTACTCTGTGGTGTTCCTGAAAGTGCATGCTGTTCAGCCGTAAGGGTAAACCCCTCCTTTCCCAGAAAGTTTTGGGGCACTTGTCAGGCCAAGGATATTCTTCCTGCTTCACTGCAGACCTGGGTTATTTTGGTAGAAAACCACGTTTGGGAGTACCTGGCAGGGCAGACTGTCCTAAGGATAATTCTTCAGGTTTGGAGGATCTCTGTTGAGGTAATAAACCCCAAGTCTGTTTGCTTGCAAGCTCTGCGCTACTCATTCGATCCTCGCTGTCTCTAATATCGTACCCA
>NW_010237702.1:5133-11121 GCF_000690775.1 Eurypyga helias
CTCTGGCATCAGCACGTCTCTGATGTTCCCTAGACAGACAGCGCTTGCTGTTCGTGCAAGCTGGCTGCCGAAGGACGGAGCATCACGGCAGTTTGGAGAGGCAAAGCACAGAGAGGCTGTCAGTCAGGGCTGCCGGGGGACTCATTCATCCATTTTCTTTACCAACCACAAGCATTACAATATCTAAAAGCGTGAATGCGGGTTGGCCCTACTCCCTGGCTGCATCTCCTACAAAGTGTTCTGCGGCTACGTTACTACAGAGCTCCTTGTGAGAAGCTGTCATGGGGTTCGGCGATCTGCCTGCTGGGAGGAAGAGTTGGGCGAGATGATGGTCCCAGAACAAGGACTGTTTTTATGGACACCAGGCAAATAACTATCCTTACCTGTTACGCATTGCTACAGGAACCTGCCATCTCCTCTCCTTTAAGGAAGATTTTCCCCATCTAATACCCTGCTACCAAATGCATTTTAAATGCAACCCAAGATAATATATTTCTTTACTTGCTATATTTTACGTTACTGTCATTTTTGTGTGTCTGGTTGCATGCAGTGACCTGCCGGTGCACGGACATTGCAGGTAGACGTGGGTTCCCCACAACGGCGGAGTGCGGGAGTGCAGTATCGCCTACGGAAATCGTTATAGTGAAACTCTCCCGTGAACTGGTATGAAAGGCGAAATGACCCAAACTACCCGATCGTCCATCTATGACTCAAAATATTTCACAGAGGCTGTTTTGGGTTTTGCCTGCTGTTCTTGAGCTGGTACGAGATGCAAAAACTCGTAAGGTTGCTCATTTTCCTCCGATACGTCTGTGATTTTGTCCTTGAGAGAGCGCTGCTCAGACCGGTGCAGGAGCAGCCGGCAGAGCAGGGTGGGAACAAGCGGAGGTACCAGCGTTCACCTTGCGATGCAGTAACCACGCTGCCGAGTATCGTCCTTGTGTTCCCGCGCGCCTCGCTGCTGCCTAGTGCTGGTTCCCCAGGGGAGCAAACCTGAGGAATGGAAGCAATTCTTACACATCTTTTGGTCTGCACAGACCACATACCGAGCAAATTCTCTATTAGGGTCTTTCTGCGTTGAAACCTTTGTGTAAGGAACTGATTTATTTTCTGCTTGAACATGCAGAGCAGTAGCATATGTAAGAAATGTTAAGGTGTGGTGTTGTGGGCTTTTTTTAATGGGATTGGTTTCCCTCGTCATGGAGGGTATTTGTTTAGGTGGTGTTCCGATAGCTCTGTGAGCTGCACGCCGCCAACGGTTTGCCTTTGGGGACAGATGTCTAAAGATACGTTAATTTTGGGTGGTGTTCGTACCCGAGTCACAGAGGGGTGGAAATTCAGTACACTGCTCCCCAACCTGCCCGTGTGAAATCAGCTGTCTGCTGCAGAGGAGGATTCGGACGGTGCCCCCTGGCTCCCCACACCTTTTGAACAAAACTCAGAGTAAAGGGCAATACAACAGAGAAGGAATTCCAAGTGCTGGTGCGTTTTGAGCTTGCGGACGGTGTGTGTGCGGAATTCCCAGTCCTAGTGGTGCTGGGAGGGAGGGATGTGGCACTTTGCAGATGCCCAAGCAGGGAGCTCTCTGAGTCCCTGGCACTACACAAGCCCAGCTTTATCGAGTGAGCAGCCTTGCAAGCCATCTACACTTACTGTAGGTGTTGGCTTTGTAGCAGTAGGTGGCCTTTTTTTGGTTTGCTTACCTTTTCTTTGTGTGTGTTTCAGAGAAATGGTAGAGATGGTTCAGTGTGATGCTGGCAAGTTGGGTACCTAACAGCGAGAGAAGCCAGCAGCGATGTCTGTGCATGTCCAGACAGTGTTAGTAACACTTCCTCTCATTTCTGCAGGATTTTCCAGTGCTCTTCAAAAGGCTAAATTTGGGAAAAAGCGACACAGCAGCAATTTAAGGACTGCCGGAGGTTTTCAGTGGCGTAGAGCTTTGCTGTGGAGTGACGTATAGAGACAAACACTGGTCCTGGAGCCAGTCTAAATTTATCACCGTGTCACAATAGATAGTTATATTTAAATGTGTGTCCAGTACTTGCCATTTCAGTTGGTTGCAATCAGCCTGAATGGTTATTACCTGAATAAATCAAAGAGCTGCACAGCACATCCATTTCTTACACGGCACAGCAGCGCACATTATCCAAGGGCGAAAGGAGTTGGTGCGGAGCCTCTGGCTAGTGGTATTGTTACCACAGCTCAAGGCTGCAGTGTAAAAGAACAAATTTTGGTATACTGGGGACTCTCACAAAATGGAAAGTGCTTGCCATCGCAGTGTCCAAGCTGGTAAATTACTGTGATTGCTTGTACAGAGATTGCCTAATCCACTGAGTGGCTGCTGAGCAGCCGTACGTACCGTCACCTGCCCAGGCTGGCCCTGCTGAAGTGACCGTGGAAGGGGCATTCTTCACAGTAATTAAAAATGGCAACCGGTTTGATGCGACTGTTTTCGCTCTTGGGACAGGTCAGCCTCGGGCAACACCCAGCAGTTTTGCCTCCTTGTGATATATCTGGGTTTTTCTTTCCTAGGGAGAGGTTTTTTCTTGTTGCTATTCCAGGTCACATCTGGAGCGTGTTTTTGCAGTGGACTTCCCAACTGCCCTCTCTTCCTGTGCTTGGGTTCATGCTGTGGAGCCACTTCGGGCTGCCTGCACTGAATTTCTTTGGGCTGAAACTCCACTGGATGATGTGCTCCAAACTGTTCTCAAGCATGGAACTAGATGATCTTTAAGGTCCCTTCCAACCCAAACCCTTTTATGATTTAGTCCACAGGATCGGGTGGGACCTAGTCTGTCCTGAAATGCCCAAAATGCATGTGCCATGAGCATCATGTCCTGGGTGCTGCTTGGTCCCTTGGCAGTGCTGAGCTTCGCTGGGCAACGCTAGGCGCAGGGGAAGGTGCATGGAGCTGGGTAGTGTACGTGCACTCCAGGTCATGTATGTTGGCAGGGGGAAAGGAGTGACTTTGGTTGTCTCTGGTTTTCCTGCACCAGGACATTTCCATCCCACATGGTGTAAGAGTGTCAGACGAGGGAGGAGGTCTCCTTGCATCCTGTCTGTTTGCCCTGGACAGCCTTTCACTGCTTGCTGTCCTCTCTGCTCATTGTGACTTTTCCTACAAGATACTGAGAAAACCTCTGCTAAATCTACCTGATTTGATTTTGTTTGAGGAAAACCAGACTGTTTCCCATCTTACAGCTCCATCAGCTTCACAAAGTTTTTCTTTTTGCTCGAGTTTGCAGTACTTCTTACAGACATGTAGGGAGATAATCACATCTCTGCTTTCCTCTCCTCTTTTCAACCCCCTGTGAATCTTCTGCTGCTGTCCTGCCTCATTTGTTTCTTCCTCTGATTCTCCTCATTAAATAAATTGCAGCCAGAATGTCCTGTCAGATGAACAGTAAATTAATATATTGCAGCCCAAACTTCAAAAAGAAAAAAAGAATTTAATTACAATGACCCACGTCCTCATCCCACCACGGTCAGTGATAAAACAGTTATTGACTTAATTGGGAACAAGGCTCTGCTCCCCCTCATTTCATGTTACTTCTTTATCATCATTAATGACTTGGGTTTCCCAATTTGTATGGTGGGCAGCCACGCTGGTTGTCCAAAATCTTCCCTCTTTTGTTGTTATAACGGTTAGGGAGGCTTTGTGGAGATAGGCCAGCAACCTCCTTGATTGAGCTGGCACAGGGATGTACCACTTTCATCGAGGGAAATCAAAAGAAACCCTGCAGTATGAGATAGGAAATAACATACCAAGTGGGTATAAAATGCATTCATTTAGCTCTGACATTTTTTTGTTTAAGTTCTGAAGAGAAAGCCATATGGAGATTATCTTTCTGTTTTATATATTGAAATACAGGAGCTCGGGGGCAGAATTGTAAATGATGCGGTTATGAGTTTACTCTGCACTCATAGGTACGTTCCCTTATCTTGTTATATGGCTGCTCCTAGGAATCAAATATTTAAGTTTACATTGCAGTACTTTTGACGGCTGGAAGCCTTCGTTTGTTTAGATGATGCTATACATCAGGTTTACAGTTCTCCTGGTAGTTTAAAGGGAAGGGAGAACACGCTCTCATGACTCTCAACAAGACCTTAAAACTCTCTGGCACGGTCTTTTCCCGGAGGACAAGATATATTCTGGTTATCTACAAGCAGACGTTTTTCAGTGACTGCAATTTTTGGTGCTGTCTGGGAAGCCAGGCTACTTACTTTGATCGAGAGGGTTTCCGTCCTTCTTGACTTTAGGAGGAAAAAAAGAGCGTTTCAGTTCTGTTCTCCTCTTCAGCGTAACCACTGCGTCAGTACACAGTGCGTGCGTTACTCGCCTTTGCTCCTGAAACACCTTTTGCTTTCAGTTGCTCGCTGTCGTGGAAGAGTTTCTGGTACTACACCCTGCAGCATCTTTGTTCTGCAGACAACAGTGGCAACGCTCGAGCCGGATTTCAAACCCTTCACTGAAAAAAGGAAAGGGCAAACTTTGCACTTGTACGTTAGTGCATGAGTCACGATGTAAAGCACATCACAGACTGGATTGTTTGTTTTTCCGTCGTGAATTCCGACTTTGTCTTGTTCCCATGATCTGATGGAGTGGAAATGAAGAATAAGTTGTGTAGCTGGAGGGCTTTTGCTGTAGCACCTCGTCACCTACCAGGAACGTCACAGCATCTCTTTTTGTGCCACTTTCAAGAGTTTTCCAAGAGTGTTGACTAGGTTTCTGGACTTCAGGGCATCACGTGTGAGTCCGGGCTTTCCTTTGGTGCCATGGGGAGTTAAAATTAGCTGTTCAGGGTGGTACTCTGCGGCGGGCAGCCCCCGGGCAGGCAGCACGCCTGAGTTTGGGAGTGCCTGATGACCTCTCCGTCTGCTGTGGGTTCAGACTGCACTATGGAGAAGTCATTTTGTCTGTTTGAAGGTATTGCTGCCAAAATACATGAATTTTTGTCTGTGCTTTGGTTTTGCTTGGGTTTATTCCGAATGCAAAAGAAATGGTGTGTGCAGCGGTGGCACAGGTGGGTTTTCTGGCCATGGGAAATGCTGCATCCCCACCAAAACCGATGCTGCCGAAGGGGTTTATTTTGTGGAATAAGAGCAGTGAGCTGCAGCTCTGGGTATATGCATTGCCCTGCTGCTGTGGGTGGTCAAGCAGCCGTGCCTGGGTCCACTCCCAGCCCCACCATTTACTGCAGCTCCCGAGGCTTGCAAAAATCAGTTCCAAAACCAGAGGAAATTGCTAACCTGAACCTACCATGGATTCCCCAGAGCTGTGTCCTACCCTGAACAAAGACGTATGGCATCCTGCTGTCAGGGGACACGGGAAGTCACCTCCGTCCCGGCTGACCTTTGCTGCAAAACGTGTGTCGGTGCTGCCCACAGAAGACGGGTGCTCGTGTGCATCTCCCGGGCTTCCTCCGTGGCCGGGCGTCAGAAGCCGGCTGATGTCTTCGTGGCCTGTTTGTCACTGTGAGACTAACCCAAAGGAGCGAGAGGAAATTAATAAATGTTAATGTATGCTGGTTTAATTGAGAAGCGCTGTTTTCATCAACGGCTGTTTGAAGAACAGACTTAACTATGTTTGTAAGCTCAAACAAATGTTGGCTTTTGAAAGCTGTTGCACAAATACGAAGATCTTGCTGCCTTTAAAGAGGTTTAGAGCTGTGAACTGTTCAGAACCCAAAATCTATGTGTGAATAATATGGCCGGGATTCAATAAAGCCTATTACAGACAATATTTGCTACTTGATAGCTTAAGCCAAGCTTAAGCTCAGTCAGCCTTCAAATCCGGACTCATGCACCTTATTTTGTGGATATCTCCAGCACCGCAACACCCAACCTTCTACTGTATCTGGAAGAAGCAGAAGTGATTTCCATCTTATTCCTGTTTTCCTCCAGACCTTGCAAAGGCTTCACCTCTGCTTCGAGGAGCAGGAAGAGCCAGCCTTGTTCTGCATGCTGCTGAGGGAGTTTGGCCATTCC
>NW_010237702.1:11139-14521 GCF_000690775.1 Eurypyga helias
CACAGGAGTCTCGGGGCAACGACTGTCACATGGGGGAATGGGATCTCTGAAAGCAAAACTCAGTTATCTTTAAAAATATTTAAAATAGGTCCTTCTGCTTTTCAAGGGGAACTGGCTGAGATGTCCTTGCTTCCTGAAGCTCAAGTGACATCTGCCTTGGAAACATTTTAAAAATTACTTTTAGGTGAAGTCAAGGTCATTTCAGTAAATTAATTACACTTGAGAGGTAGAGTGCAATGCAATTTAAAAGTTATAAACCAGAGCAGCTTTTCAAGATTGGTGGAAGAGTCTGAAGGCTGCAGACCTGTTTTTAAACGTAGTCATGGTTACTTGGATTCTGTCTTACAGAAAAGCTTGTGCCTAATCCACCAGGCAGGTAGGAAAGATAAGACCTATTAACTACAATGAGTAGCTGGAAAACCTTGAACAAGCGTGCTTTGGGAAGGGATGCTTATTAATGAATAAACATGACTTCAGTAGGTGAGTTCACGCACAGCAGTATGCGTGCCGAGCATCACTGCCTCTTCCTCCGCGTGCAAACCCAAAAGAGGGTTGTTTCTTCAGAGGCACGGTGCTCAAGGTATGGGAATTAGGACGTCCTTGAGTTCAAAGTGAAATGCCTGCTTGAAAGCGGGATATGAGGGTCCTTGTGTCTGGTTAATTAATTCTTGTGATTTCCTATGGAAACGGCCCTTTCATTTTTTTCATCGGTAGCAAAATTAAAAGGTGGCCCCTACTCAACAGCCAGAACAATAAGCTCATTGTGATATGCCACATAGCACTAACCTTTCTCAAATATAACCGGAAATTCAGATCTGTACTATTAGGCATAGCATGCTGATTATGCTGTCCGAGACCTTCGCAAACCAGTTTTCTCAAATTGTGATAGAACCCGGAGAAACAGACCGTCCTGGAGCTCAGATCTCCCAGGGAGAAGAGACAAGCATCGCTTGTCCAAGCTCAGGGATGCTTGGGGCAATGCGTATATTTGTGTAGCACCTTCCGCCCTCCTCCCCACCTTAACCAGGGTTTATTTTAACCCACTCAGGGCTCAGTATCGAGCAAAAACCTTTTAGGATTGGAAGCGCAGCACTGAGCCACCGCGGCTGGCTCTGTGTTTGGGCTGACACGGGCTCTGTATGCGCACAGACCGCTATTGATTTGGCCGGCACAGACACCGATTCACTGGGAAGGGGCTGGCTGACAGCACCCGTGGCTGTGGATTGTGCGGCAGTGCTCGGAGTTGGTGTCCTTCCCTTTGGGAAAAATGGGCCACGTCAAAGACTTTTGTATATCAAACCCCAGCTGAGGGGCAGGGAAACAGAAACTTGAGTATGGGGGCTTTTTTTGGTTTAAAAGTGGGCAAAAAGGAGGGTTTTGTGACGCTGGGCAGACTAATTTCGGTTTGGGGTTTTTTTTTTTCCCCTCCCCCCCTGCCCCTTACTGGTGCATTTGGCAAAGTCAAATAAAAATGCACGAGGCTGCTGGATGTGATTGTGCTGTGCCAGGTATTTCGGGCAGCCCCAGTTGTGACCAAGAGTAGCTGCAAAAATCCAAACTGGGCAAAGCACCCTCTGTGTGCGGAGATCCCAAGGGCTTCTCCTGAGGGTAGTAATTTTCAAGTAAATGTTTCCATGTAATTGTTTATTTGTATCACAAAGAGCATCACGAAATTTTAGAAGATGTCTCATCATCTGATCACTCTCATTTCTTTAGGTGTTTTTACGGAAAAACTAGTAGGTGGAGGAGCAAGTAGATGTACATGCATGTTGCTTTGCAGAAATTAGAGTTTTTCTTTCTTTGGTTGCATGTTTACATCAAATAAATATTTTTTAATGCATATTTTTTATGATTCTTATGGCCAGAAGAAAATCTTTATGAAAGAAGATGGTACAAGTATTTTTAGATGATCTTAAAGTCTGTAGATAACCCAAAGGCACAGTGCCAAGGTATTAATTCTGGTGTGGAAAAGGTAAATTGGAGGCTGGGGACAGTTTCTCTAAATGCATGGGGAGGGTCTCATTTCACTGCCTGAGGGAGATGAGGAATGGAGATGAGCTGCCGTCTTAGGAAGGTTTTGACCATGCTTCTGGCAGTAGAAAAGATGGACAGGACCAGCTCTGGAAGGCGGGATCTATGTTGGTCGTTGCACACAGCATTCAAGGCCAGAGGATGAGAGAGTCAAGCACTGGTGTAAGTTTAACAAACGGGGTGGTGTGGACCCTTGAACAAAGCAACGATTAAAATTTGGGGGCGGGGAAAGGTCGTTTCAGGCAGCCTGGAGAGCCTGTGTGGTCTCCTTGGCAGGGGTGGTGGATAGAGGGGACATTTGGGAGGAAGAGTGAGGAGGAAGGGAGGCAGCTCTGAGGAAGGCTTTAAGGAAGGCAGAGCAATGCATAATATTTGGGGCAGGTTGGTAAAAAGAGAAGTGAGTGTTAGGACTATAAAGCTTGATGACTCCTAACAACCGCCTGCTCTGCAGAGAGCCGCGATGGTTATTTTCCCATTCTGATCTTTATTTGTTGTTCCAGAAGCAGGAAGGCAATGCCCCAAGTCTAACACAAAATAAAACAGAGCAGTTTTTGATTGCGCCGCACAGTCAAGTGGAAAAATGTGCTAACTGGGACTCCGGTTTAAGGCACGCCTGAGCTAAACTGAGGAGGAGCCTGGCTCCAGGTCGGGTGGCGGAGCTGCTGGGGCTGCCTTCGGGAAGGGAGCTGAGGGAGGTCTGCTCAGCAGCCTCCAGCAAGGAACGCTGATCAGAAAAAGTGTTTTTTTTGTAGGCTTTGGATTGGCTGTGCTGTTTGGAATGGGCCTTGCAAAGTTCAGCTGCTGGTTAGAGTGATGGGCAGAGTCCTATTTCCTTTCCTTACAGGAATTGCTGGGGCTCATATAAGATTAATTGTACCGGTGTAAGAGTTATTACCTATGTGAAAAAAAATTGGCAGATCAAATAGTAGACTCTTTTAGAAATGTTGGTAGGAAAAACTTCCTGTATTTTTTTTCCTTCCTCCAGCACCAAATTAGTCAGGATGCCCGTGAAATAAAACTGAGTCACAGTGTGTACTCCCCGTGAAAAGTGATGTTCTCTTTTTCCCCTCCCTGAGGTTATGTTTTGCAAAGGCCAGTGTGTGAGCATTACTCGCTCCTTCAGCAGCTCATGGCCCTGAGTGTGGGAATGTGCCAGTAAAAATGGCTGGGGGAGATGGGGGATGCTCTTCCCTCCGACGGCTGCCCATCGTCCCGCTGCTGTGTCTGCCAACAGTGCAGTGAGGAAGTAACGATGGAAAGAGAAACAGCCGGCCACAATGGCTCCTGTTAGACTTGGAGATGCTTTATTTGCCAGCCTTCGTATAGGAATAGCCAGGGCAGGATAAGCAAT
>NW_010237702.1:14540-25854 GCF_000690775.1 Eurypyga helias
ACCTGGGGCTGGGAAACCTGCTGTGCTCCCAGAGAGGCTTCCCAGCGGCTGCCCGCTCCGTGCTCTGCCCCGGCTTCTCTGAAGAAGAGCGACAGAGCCCCGTTCGCAATGCAGTACGGCTTTGAAGTCTAAAACCCTGCTCAGACATGAAAAGTGTTTTTGCAAGTCGATAGGCTGCAGCAACATCTGGAGAGTTGTGCAAAATTGATGCTCAAAATGAGGGGCGGCATCAGAACTGGGCCAAAAATAGGGATATTTTGGCAGGGCTGCTTTGGAAGAGAAGTGATGCGATTACAGATAAAGTCAGAACAAGGGTACGGTGCTCTGGCAGGGGCCAGGGGGCTCTCGAGGGGTGGTCTCCCAGCAAGTCCTGGGCTCGCCGGTTCCTGGAGAGAGGCAGGGTGCTGTGCGTGAGGGGCTACCCGTGGGAATTTGTGCTTAGGGCTTGCGCTCTCCTCTCGGCAGTCTTCCTTCGTTCCCCGTATTGAGTTGGTGCCATCCTGTCCGCGGCGCGGCCTGTCCTCCCGCGTTGTGCAGCGTAGTCTGAGGAGAGATTCAGAGGAACAAAATGCCGTGGTTTTGGGAAGCATCCCTGGACAAACACTGTGCCTTTTTTTGGCAAGCTACCTTGCAGGGTGGTTGAATCCTAAGGAGCGATTGTGGGTGAGGCCACCTATTCTCCAGGGGTTGATGTTTTTAGCATCGCTCCTGTTCTAAACACCCAAACGCACGGGAAACCAGCAAAGCCCAAACACATTATGCAACTGCTGACCTTGATCAGGTTCAAAATTATCTTAAACATTAAACAGTAGCAAGCGTGACTTTTATTGTGGGAAGTATTTTACGCCGCATTCAAGCATGATCGCTGCAGTCTGGGGGCCGGGTTGGACTTTATTATGCTCCAAGTCTTTCAAGTTAATTTATCAAGATGACATACAGCTCTGGGGGCAGCTCGGTGGTATATGATTGACTAAATAATACTCTGAATTTCTGAAAGGCTTTTTAAAGTTCACTGCTTTCACACCAGGTGTATTTGTTGTTCTAATGCAGGTCACTTCCTCTCGTAGTGGCGCGCCATCCTCCAAGCAGAGCCTAGTGCAAACAGTTTCTAACGGCATAAATTGGATTGCAGGGTTGAACAGCCATGTCTGAAAGGTTTTTTTTTTTTCTTATTCACATGCTATCGTGCTGGTTGTTTTGTTTCCTTTTGACACGTGTCCATGTTCAGATGTGTTTAACAGATTAAAGGGTGAATTTTGGTAAGAGGTTTGGAGGCAGCCATCGTTCTGCGCAGTGGCTGCGGGCATCGTAGCATCCTTCTCGCTTGATTTGAAATTCATCCGTTGCTTTCAGTGGAAAATGAAATCACTTTTTAGACCTTTTAAGTATTATTCATGGCACGGTAATTTTAATTGTTTTCAATTCCTGGCTACTAATGAAAGAGCATGAAATTTGAGTGTCGCATTATAAACATATTTGTATTTCAGAAAAATGCTGAAGACGAAAGGTTGACGAGGAGATGTAGCCTGGACAGTGCTGATTAGGGCAGCAAAGCGAGGAAGCCCACTTTTATTATTCAGGCACCCTATGCTCTGCATTATGAGAGCTCCTTTTGATCAAACACTGTTGGACTCTTGGATTTTTTTTCAGAGAAACACCTTTTTTTTTTTTTTGAAGCCAGGAATTTTGTGGCACTGTACTATCTCTGATGGATTTCCAGCGGAACAGAGGTCCCTCCCCAAGGCGGCTGCATGGGATGACTATCCTGGGGCCAAACCTCATGCTAGCCCAGTGGGCAAGGGGCACGCAGCATCTGTCACATCCGGAGCCTGAGCAAATGCTTGGGTTATCAGGACTTAGCTTTGGGTTTAACACGTAGCACTGACATTGTTTCAGGACGGGGCTCATTTCTGTTTCTTCCCAGGAAACATCAGCATTTCTAGCTCATCAAATTCCAAAATAGTACTTCAGGCAGAAATTCCAGTTTTTGACAAGCTATTTGTCTTTACACCTAAGAAAAGACAAGTTTCCTATTGTATTAGGGAATCTGGCAGGAGTTACTCTTCTTTCCCAGTGGCCTGTGGTTGTTGCTGTACTTTGCTAAGCGATGATAGAGTCGTATGCAGGGATTTCTTCCTTCCAAATTCTGTTTTCTAATCTTAGTCTAGCAGCCTGCTTCAAAAAAGAATAGTTATCTCACGAATGTGCCGAGGGCTAGGTGAGGACTGAAGGGAGCAGAAAGTCAGAGAAGAGGCGTCTCAGGAACCAATTGGGGGAAGAAGTGGAGAACAAGCTCAGAGGTGTGGAGGAGGAGTGGAGTTGCCTGAGCCACGGTTTCCCTTTTGCTCTCAAGTCAAATTCACAGCCTGGCGAGGACCTCGCTGCGTGTTATGTGCTGTGTTAGCAGACAACGTGCGGCAAACATTGGCTGCCTACCATCGAAGGTCGACACAGCTTGGTGACTGGGTGAACGGCTGTATTGCTGTAGCAATTTTTATTTCAGAAAAGATAATGATGTGTTTGTGAAGGCTGGAGAACGAGGTTGAGAGGAGAAGTTGTTCACGCCAGGTGATATGCTGAGCAATAAAGGAGCTTGGGGTACCGTGATACTCTGCTTTCAAACCTATCCAGAGCCAAAATGAGGTGCTGAGAGTGCTTGGCACAGGGACACGATCGCCGGAGTTTGGAGGTCTGTGATCATATGCAAGAGGACTTGGAAGTGAGACAAGGTGATGCGATATCACCCCTGCCTGAGTGAATACATCCCATGTTTTGAAACATACAAAGCCAGAATTGCTATCACTTGCAAACAAATATGCGTGCTCTAAGCACAGAAAAATATAAGCTCAGTAGGAAGTGCAGGAGTAGCTCTTGAGGACCACGCATGGAGATTAAGCTGGCTCCAGCTGACATTAATAGGAGGGGTGTAGTAATTCTTCCCTTCTCCGAATTGCAGATGCCTTCTGAGATATCTTGCTGAAGAATTTTGCAAACCTCCCCGAGGGTGACATCTGCTCTGGGTAGGAGGCTCCAAAATTGCAGGTTTCCTTTACTGCAACTGTGCGCTCTGGAGAGTCGGCTAAATCCTGCTCGCTTCGTTGAAAATGGGAAGCTTTAGTTTGGCGACTGCAGAGAGAGGTGGGATCGGTGGTGTAGTCGAGGAGCCATACATGGCATCAATCACACCATTCTCTCTGACCACTTTTCAGGCAGATTTTTCAACGTCTGTGCCTGCCATAAGTTTGAAAGTCAGTGCCCCGTGACATGCTCTGCTGAGGCTCCTTTGGCATTTGCACTGTCTGCAACTGCTGCAGTGGATTATGCTACTCAGCCGGGAAGCGGGGCTAATCTGACAATAAATGTGTATTTTAAGTGTAGCTGTTGCATTGCATTAATGTTGTTTATCTTGCAATGGTAGCCCTGCGTTGGCTCATGACATGAGCGATGTTAATGATGTGTGAAAGGCAGGGCTTTTCAAGGGGCCATGCTGGTGCAAAGCCGAGTGTGGTATAATTAGAGCAGTATCTGGTCTGCTGATAAAATAAAGGCGGCTAATTGCCAGCGTTTTAATTTTCTTAGTCTCTCTTACTCATCAAAGACCATGCTCAGCTTGGTGAAAGCATCCCTTTCAGGGTAAGGTAATGCGTGTGAAAGCGTTCGCAAGATTAATTCCCACTTGCTGTCAAGAGAATTGGGGAAGGTAAACCAACGTTCCCATTATTTTTTCGGGCATATTTCCCCACTGGGGGTGTTTCTAAGATGCAGAAGCAGTAGGTAACGTAATTGTATAAATAGAAAAGTCTTCAAACTGTCAAAATACAGATGCAGGAGTTGCATCACTGAGAGAAGAGGGTGATCCGAGCCATGGCTGTGGGGACTCCAGGGGATCGGTGTCGTGCATTACTCACACCCAGATGAGCCCACGGGTGATTTGGCACTGCAGGACGCCGAAGCCCAGCAACGAGAGGCATGTGGAGCGGGACAGGCGGTTGCTCATGCTCGCGGAGGGCTGGGAGATGCAGTTCCAGAGCAGGGGAGTGATGTTGAGATGCAGCGACGGCCACCTCCTGTTGACACCCCATAGGCAGGCTTGACCTCTGTTTTTTAAGGGAAAATAACGTACGGCGCACCACCGTGGAAAAGCTGCCAAGCTGCAGCGATGACAGGTGCAGATAAGGAGGCTGAGTGAATGAAGCCTCTGTTTTTTATGAAAAAAAACATTCAGCGTGCCAAACAAAGCCAGCCTCTTCCCACGTACAAGGCCCATTAGGAACTTTTCAGCTATCATTTATTTAGACAGGAAGTATATTCTCCTTTTACAGTAATTTATTGGCCGATTTATAAAGGTTGCTAGTTAAATTTGTTGGAGTGGGAGGACTGAAAAATGGAGACGAACAAGCAGCTAACTGAAATGCCAGTCCTTCTTGCATGAGCCATGCTCTGTAGTGTTTTCCAAACAGGAACGTTAATAACAGACTCGGTTATTTCTGGTTGTTTTTCTTTCAGCTTCTTGGAAGCCGTACGATTCCTGTGCCACCCCGCATACTCTTAGGAGAATCCTGAATCCTCTGCTAGTTAATCAAAATTTTGGAGTCGCTTAATGTTGAAATTGGGAGGATTCATAACCTTGGGTTTGAAATCTGTTTAGAGGCATAAATTCAGTAAGCTAAAGAAATAAAGATTATATTTAGAAGAGTACAGCTATGTGGATGGGTTTGTAAAGTCAGTCCATTCCTATGGAAATGACATGGCATTGTTAGCATCTTCCTCAAAGATTGATGCCAAGGGTCTGGGTTTTATTAGATGTTTTTCTCTTATTTTAGAAAAAATCAGAATATAGGATTTCTGCCAGCCTGTATCAATTAAGTCTGTTAAATCCCCTGTGTGCGCTGTATCTCTCTGAGGCAGAATACCAGAGGCTTGGGGGAAAGCGTTAAACCCATGAAGCTGACGCGTAAGATAATACGGCCATAGGCTTCACCCTGATCTTTAATAGCGAGAGACTGCCTTTGCCACCAAGGTTTACAGTTTAATATCGCTTCTGAGATGTGCTGTCATTAACCATGACTTTGGAACTAAATCCTGTGTCTTGTTTTATCTTCGGGACACTTTGAGGGCTTACAGTGTTTATAGGCTGGAAACCAGAAGTTTCATGGTATCACAGAGATTGCAGTTACTTCAGTGCATTAATTGTCACGCTCTGTCAGCTGTAGTGAGACAAGGCAGACGCCCTTCACTTCTACCGCACTGCTACTGCGTGAAACACCAGAAAAAGTGAATAGAGCCTACTCAGGATCAGTAAACTTGGGGAAAATTATACTACTTTTAGTAGATGCTACTGAATTAATTTCTGGGGGATGCACAGTTTCTGTCAGCTCTCCATACTATGCAATGGTGCCACAAACATTGATGTTGTTGACTCTGGGTTGTCTTTCAGACCTTGTTCTGTGATGTCTGCGGACAGTTTCCTTTAAAAGGGCCTGTGTACATTTTAACCATTGCAGGCTCTGCTGACCCACTGCATCTGTCAAAGAAAATAATAAGAAGTGTCATTTAGTATTACAGAGCGATATTTTTTGCCTCTGTGGAACCCATGTTACAAATCTCCCATCCCTGTTCAGTCTCTTTGGTTGCAAGAAGAATGGGAACAAGGATCAAGTCATTTAGGAGGGGAAACCAGGTTTGAAATTGTGAAGACAACTTGTTAGGAGGCAAAAGCGGGGCAAAAATTTAAGCGGTTTTAAGGTGGAACTTAACTTTCAGCCTGCCATGGGTCGAGGACTTTCCCCGTGGGGAGCAGCAGTCACAGCTGATGGCACCTCTCACTCTTCCTCTCCCATGGAGAAGCGCATGCATGTCTGTACTTTGGTGTCTACGTAAAAAATAAGAGCTCAGTCTGCCCTTACAGTCCCAACATAACCAAATACAAGGGGCTGAAAAACAAACGCTGGGTAGAGCTGAATTAAAATCTTGCACATGGGATGTGGAGTTCTGCAGTGTTTAGTAACAATAGCAGGCTGGAAGATAAAAATAACCAACTTTCACAAGCTATAGCACCTGTGACAACTATAATTTTGGTCTGGGCATGAGATGATCACCATATAACAGGCCTTAACTCCAGTTTCTAATTTTGTAATTCCTAAGCAGTCGTAACTGTCAAGCGAGTTCAGCGTAAGCTATTGTGTAAACCCTTGCAGCATGGCTGGCAAAGACGGCTTGACAGTGCCAATGGATGCTGGAAGAGTAAAGGATGTCTCACCGTTGCATCTCACATTTGTACCTGCCTCAAACCTCTTATTAACCTTCCCGTAACAGATCGTCAACTGTTCTTACTCAGGAATGCGCTTGGGCTTGTGCTTAGCTTTGAAAGCATATGCAAACCTTACTGATCCCTGTGGGAATAAAGCATTGCTTAACGGTCGTGCTCAGCTGAGACCTCGGTTCAAGGGCCACCCTTTTCCACCCACAGGTTTTTCTTCCGTGGTCAGCTGTGATGACGCTCTGTCTTTCATTCTCACCCTCAGCAAATGCCCTGTATCCCAGTACAGGTCTACCAGACTTCTTGTTCCAGGTGGACCTCATCCTTTCTCAGCTCATATATGCTATGGTCTTTCGAGAGACGGGAGGTTATCCTCAAACTTGGGTGTTACTGATGCCAGTGAGGAGCACTTGCTGGTTTATGTGGAAGGCTTTTGCCCACAAACTTTTGGTTTTGGCTAGCATCTGTGAATGCTTATATGTATATAGGATCGAGATATGCATATATTCATTTACGCATACGTAAACTACATAAAAACAGGTATGCATATATACATACTTACATGTATACGTATTGTTTGGTGAACAGCATTTTTTGATATGTTTCTGAGCACAAGGGCTAGAAACATCCACTCCAGTGACATCGAGAGACTTCATATACAGAGGCTATAAATTACATAAAAGCGTTTGTTGTTAAACTGTGATAAACTTAGCTACAGGGAAACAGCTGGTGCTTTATTGCCTATGAGTTCCTTTGTGTTTCCCTAAAGCTTTAGCCAGACAACAGCCCATTTGTAATTTTTTTAAATTAAATGTAGAGTAGAAAAAGCCATGTTGGCTTTGAGATGTGAGGTGTTCCAGCGGGATTGCTTCTCGGTCATACAGCTGGTTATCCATCCACTGAAAGCCCTTCTCTCTCTCTTTATTTCTGTTTGGATATCTCTGCTTCTCTGGGAGAGAACAGTGTAAATGAGTGACCCTAGCAGAGCAACTCAGCATCTTCAAGAAAAAGGGGCAAGCCTGGAAGTGGAGATGCCCATTAAAAACCCATTGCTGATTCCCTTCCATGGCCAAGCAGTGACCACAGCCACTGGCACTCAGTAGTTGCAACCCTTAACCATTGCTGCAAGGCTTCTGCAAAGTCTCCCATCGGAGTTTGGGACTGCTCATATAAATATGCAGAAACACCCTTCAGCCCCGAAACAGACATTTTAGTTCAGCTGAACAATCTGCTTAATTACCTAATTCCATCCAATTTGATACTGAGCTCATTCTGTTTTGTTTGAATTCATATATTTCAAGTCAGCATATCTTCTCTTTGCATTTTCAGTAAGCCACAGATTTCTGCAGTATCTACGTTTGGCAACCTGGTAGACGTTCTTGGTTGTGGCTCTCAAACAGAAAGAAGATGTATTTCCAGAGGCACCTAGATAGCTCACATTTTAATTGTTGGAGACAAGAAGTCTAGTGTTGTTACAGGCAGAGGAGTGAGGCACAAGCCAAGTGCTTGCCCAGACTGTGAAGGGAGCTGGGAACTGGTCCTGTGCCCCTTGAGACACTAGCTGATGCCACAACCATGCTTACATTTCGCCTTCCCTCACCACTGTAGGATGAGCGGGGTGTTTTCAACTAAAATAATCAGCAGTCAAATGGGTTCTAACATTATGCTTTAAAATGCCATCTGTAGGTTGGGGTTGATGTGCCTGTGTTAGCACTGCGTCTTAAGCTGCCTGTAGGTGTGAGAAAGATGCTACACTCCGAGCCATGCGATAGCTGTCTCATCTGTCTCCTTTGATCCTTCTCGTATCCCTGCTATAATAATGACAGTATACTACAGACAGTCAGGCTCCACATTGTTACTACAGTTTTGGCCTTTATTCTTAGGTGGAGAGCTGACTAACACCAATACATATTTGATGCAGACTTCCTGGAGTTGGACTGAGGAAGCTGCAGTGTCTTCATGAAGAGAAGGCTAATGTGAGGAAAAGGCAGCATGTTGGTTATGGGTGTAATATGTTTCTGAAACCCAGTCCAAACGGAATATTTTGTGGTACATCTTCAGTATGCTGCTAGCAAGGTCTAGTATGCTGTTTATTCCGAATTCAGGATCAGTGCGGACATGTCCTATGGGTTTGTTAGTGCCTCGTTGAAGACAAATAAGAGGCCAGCACTGGTGCCTAGAAAGTGCTGTGTGTGGATGGGGTTTGCCTGGTATTTTTGCAGTGGGTGGCTGTTGCAGGGATAGAAATTCAAGTGAGAGTAGGGCTGAGCAGACAGACCGCTTGGACTTACCCTGCATAATCGACAGGATGCAGTCTCCAAGACAAGCTGCCTTTTGCAGCCAGTTCAGCTTCCTTGTGTAAGGGAAAAAGCTGGAGAAGCAGTGTTTTTGTCCGAGGGGTGATGTGCCCTTTAGGAGGACTGGAACTCAATACACCTTGCAATAGGGCAAAGCCCTGGTCTCACCAGGGGACAGTTCTTTAATAGCCGGGGGGACTGGAAAGCACTAATTCAGGTGGACCGGGAGGTCGTAGTTATTAGGTTGGGAGCAGGCCAGGAAATGTTCCCCGAAAGCATGGGAAGACTTAACTAACTTGCTCCGTGCTTTGAAGTAAAGGAAAAGTGTCCTGGAAGCAGGGAAAGGTGAAAATGGGAAGCAGACTTGCTTGGATTGGAGGTAAGTCCCAGCAGGTATGGAGCAAAGAGCTCTATGGACAAGTGGGGGATAGTTGCAAAGCTGAGGAATCTTCTTTTTTAACTTGGGTGGTAACGGACCATTTGCATTCCATGGTGTGGATAGAGAAAACTCACCTGTGCTCTGGGGTGTAGCTCGTGGCTGATGCACCTGGGGGCAGCGGTTAAGGAATCTTAAGGAACTTAAGGAATCCTGTTTCTGGTCTCTGGTTTTGGCATCTATCAGCAATTAACCAGAAAACAAACGCCAGCGTTTTAACCTGCCTCAAAGTAGGTGTTTGCTGTCAAGCAGCTTTATGAGCAGGTTTTCTCTCCTTTGGAACTGCGTTAAACTTCCCCGAGATCCCTCACTGGCACTCGGTGTGAAGTCTCAAGGCTGAAGTCATTTTTTTCTGCAGTAGGAAATGGCAGGCAATGCAGTAACCTTCAAAACGTATGAGTAATGCCAGTTCTTTGTCGGGAAGCCGTATAGCTGAAACGGCTTGGCCAAAGTGCCTGAAGTCAGGGTGCAGACAAAATGCGGTTGGTCACAACTCAAGTTTTATAGGTGTGTAAAAAGAATGGAGAGCTCTCTGATGGGTTTTAAAGGCTGGTGCAGTGAGTTACTGACAAGTTGTCTTATACTACAAAGCCAAGCCTGGAAAGTATCTCTGGAAGGGCTGAGTCTGTATTGAAATGCATTTGTCTTGGCCAGCTGTGAGTGAACACGTACGCAGCTGTATGTGGGGAAGTGGGATATAGAAAAGGTCGTCTGAAGGCATTTTTGAGGAGAATGAGCTAGGTTCTGACTAGTAAATTGAGGGTTCCCGTATTTTGAGGCAGTGGTGAAAATTGTGAGGCAGTGTTTGCTTTTTTTCTTTGAACAAAACTGGGGCTGTGGTGGTAAAAGTGCATTGATATGTGGAAAAATCTGGGAAGTCACCTGAGATGGAGCAGCTTTAGCAAACAGTTGTACCATGTAATCCCATCTGTAAAATCGATTGTGCCCTGCCTTACAGGGCTAGGTTGACTTTGTTGCTTTTGTTCTTGCTCTGTGAGGACAGTTCTGGGATTCCTGGGATGTTAAGGAACCCTTATTTCCAACCTGATTCTGCTCTGCCTACGTTACTCGTGTTTGTTCTTGTGCCAGCATTGTATGAACAAGTTTGATTTTGTTGAGGTTTTTTTTTTTACTTTGTGAAAATATATTCTGTCTCCTTGGTAACGTATGTGTAGTAAACAACTAAATGCCCTCCTCACCTTTATTCTCTAAGGCTAAATAAGCTCAGTTTCTGAGTCTCCCCTTGGAAAGTGGGCTCCCTGGTTACTCTGCATGCCTGTCTCAGCCTCTCTCCATCTGAAATCACCTGTGCGGAGGAAGTTCCCATGGCTTTCTCACCAGGCAGCAACACAGATCTTCTTCCACCTCTGGAGAGACCCTGCTTGCAATACCACCTGGCTGCCTCTTTGTATTTTCATGAAAAAACTCTTCCTCTTCACTTCCCTTGCAATGTTGTCTTCGGCTTCTCAGTGTGCTTTCCTGTGCAGCAAATTTACTCCTCCATTAATTTTCTCATTTTCTGGGTAGTATTTTTCGTTCTTTTGGAAGCCACAGATATATTTTCCTTGTCTAAAATCTGCAGGTCTCGAATTGTCCATGTCACCTCTCTGCTATGATTGCCCTATTCTCGCTGTCTGAGCTTCAGCATCATTCTCAGCTCCTCCTCAGTCTTCTCACCATTTTGATACTAATCTGCAAGATATACTTTGTGCATAATTTCTTCCAGATATTTACTCAATGTGCATCCTACAGATTTTGTATCCTTTCATCTGTTGTCATCCTCAGATGTTTTCTCCATACTATAATCTTTTTTTCCCCCTCTAGTCCTTGCTTGTGTTCACAGACAAATTGAACAAAATCCTCGAATCTCTTTCCCCTACAAGTGTCATGTTTTTCTCTCAGGAAAATCCCGAACTACTTGGGTTTAAACCCTTTTCTTCTTACCTTCCTGTACTGCCACTGAAGCTCATCTCTCTGCTATAGCAGAGCTCAAAGGCAGGAGGGTAATTTTATTTATTACAGCTGTGCCACTCTTGGTGTATAGCCACCACCTGGAATGCACCAGCAATCTGCGGCCAGTCAGCAGAGTCTTCAAAGCAGCAAAAAACCCAACCGTACAGCAGCATGGTGATGTTCATCCACAGCAAAGGAATAGAACAAGTCCCGAGCAAACTGTCTGGGTGATTTTGTTGTTGTCTTCTGCTTTGTACAGCAACATGATGATGTTCATCCACACCAAAGGAATACAGAACGGGAAAAGAACAAGTCGCGAGCAAACTGGCTTGGTGATTTTGTTGTTGTCTTCTGCTTTTTTACTTCTTC
>NW_010237702.1:25895-29359 GCF_000690775.1 Eurypyga helias
AAAACTGCATTGGTAGTTTTGGTTTTCTGTTTGAGAGTGAGCCCCTCCGTGCCTGAGAGGAGCCCTAGAAATCTTAGCAGGTACCATCCTCAAGACATACGTAGCTGTACGTCTGAGTTCATTTCAAAGTGTCTTCCATAATCCAGATAATAATCTACTATTCACAATTAGATGTAGTTCCCGTTTCTTGAATGTTCAAGCAATCATTTTCTTTGGTAATTGAGTTCCCCATAGAATTCCACTATGCTGATCTCCTGCTCAGAAAACTAAGCATATTAATTTGAAAAGCTGCATGAATGCCTGGCCAGGATAATGGCAGCAGAATAATTGCAAGGAAATCTCTTACAACAGGCTTATTTTCATCTAATAAAGCTTTCCCTGATGGTTATGCTGCATGCCATGAATATGATACAAGCTCTAAAGTGTGCATGTGTGTGTTTGCATGTGCAACTCGTTTAAATTTTAGCATGCTGAGATCTCTTCTTTATTTTTTTGTAAGTGTTAAAGTATTCTCTTTTTTAAACATTTACCATTCTGTCTTTCTTTTCATGACGAATTTTGGGTGAGAAAGGGAAGGGGGCAGAGAGGGAAAAATAACACCTTCTGCCTGCAGTATTTATGCGTATATAGTGTGTATTTGCACACATTGGAATAAAAGTTGCATTCCAGTCTCCAAATGAAGTTGAGGTTGTCTTCTACTAGGTGTAGGGCCCTTAGTAAGGGACCGTAAGCCTTTTCAAAGATCTTACTGCTCAGCAAAGCACCAAAGGAGGGGAGAAAAGAGAGATGCAGAGGGGTGAAGCTACCCCTGGTGTCACACCACGGGCTGGTGGCAAAACCTCAGCTGTCAGGGTCAGTGTTAGTGGTGTTTGATAACAGTGAGTGTAACCCCTGATCCATCATGTCAGCAATAATACTGTCTGCTTTACGCTCAGAGTCTGGTTTGACTAGGTAATTTAGTTTTAGTTCGGCAGTTTAGGATGATATCAAATGCCCTTTTTTTTCCCCAAGGGGTCTTGCCTATGAGGAATATCTGTGTGTGTTCGGACCAAGGAGCAGATGCCATTATCATGTGACATATGCCTAGAGAATGGTCTCCAAACCTTGAGCGCTACCTTATTAATTAGTGCTGTTGAGCTCTGTGCCTGCAGTTGGTGAACGATGGGCCTGCTGCGTTTCACGTTGCTGAAGCAACTCTCCCTATTTTTATTTTTCTTTGGGAGGGTTATTGTTCCTGTGTTATTTCACCTGCTGGAGTCTTAAATAACAGAAGATGTGAAGCGAGGCAATTAGCAGGGATCCCCGATAGGGAAATGGAGTTGGTGCTTGTTTTATGTTTCTGGACAGGATGTTTTTTTCTCTCATAACAAGGTCAGGTGGCATAGTCTTGCATTTTCAGAAAAGCTGGGTGGTCAACTCCCATTGAAATTGTCTGGATTACATGAAACTATATCTCTTGAGATCCCAAATGCATTTTGGACCCATTTTCTTTTCATGTGTGTTTTTTAGTTTGATTGACTTAATGAGACCCAAGGATGCAATAGAAGTCAAATGACTTGAATCAACATAAGAGAAAAGACATCAGAAATATGGCCTACATTGGAGCTGAAGTACTCTAGGGATGCAGAGCTAGTTATGAATGAAAGATCTGTCCTTTTCAGACTTGCTGCAGCCCCCACTTTCCATAAAAGATAGCACAATCTGTAGACGAATACCTCCATAAATACTCGGTGTATGTCAACAGTTATGTGGCACCGTGGTGTTAGCTTCTTGTTATTTACAACTACCTGCTGTAGAGGTTTTGCAGAGTAACCCAGTAACTGGGGTATTTCATTTGGAACTTTTGCTTCCTGGCAGTCTGGCAGGTGATGTTTCAGATGTCAGATTTTCAAAGGAAAACTGGACATGCAAAACGGTGTTCAAGACCTCTCCTTTTGTCTGTCTCTAATATCGATCAGCTGAAACTATTTCAGAAAAGAGTCTTATTTTCATAGTAAAAAATATTTAGCAGCACCAGAGAAAGATCTTCCTTACTATTCTCCCTGGCATGGGCAAGCAGATCCCTGGACTGACCAGAGGTCTATAGAAGAATATTTCAGTTGGGCGGCACCTACAATGACCATCCAGTCCAACTGCCTGACCACTTCAGGGCTGACCAAAAGTTAAAGCATGTTGTTGCGGGCACTGCCGTTTCTCTATGGGAAAATGCTGACTGTAATGCCTAGGATGGAGGAGGTAGGATTTGGATCCCCACTTCTGGCGGGTGTCCATAAGGAGTAGCAGCACTTTGCCCTGTACCACAAAACCGCTTTCTTCAAACGTCTCGATGTTTGCCTTTGCTCTGCCGTGGTACTGGTGGCGGGCGTTCCTCTTGAGCTGTGTTTGTAGCGGCAGAGAGACTGGTTGTGTGCGTGTGCTGGTGATGTGGGATTTTGCACGGCAGTACAGCCTGACATCCCCATTTGCTCTGTAGCTAAACTTGCAATTCCCTCCCCTCAGGAAATGCCCTCTGATCTCCCTCAGAAACAGGAGATCTCTCTGTTACTGACTCAGGTACAAATTCAGCTGTATGCCAGGGCAAACAGCTTTATACCTAACGCTGTTGCCTGATACTCCCATCTAGGTACCAGGGCGTACTGAGGGGCAGCAAGACCAGACGTTGAAAGCGAAGGACGAATAATCTTTGTCAGATAAGTAAAATCAAGGAAAATACAGTGTGGGTACCTAGCCACAAGCTTGCTATTACATTTCCACTTGCTGGGTTGGCTTAATATGATGTAAGGGTGAGAGGCGGAATATTGAGCCACTTTTCTTCTGCTTCTGTCGGTGAAGTCACTTTCACTTCCTGCGTTACCTCCTTTCCGCCAGTCATAAACGTCCTTGGCAAAATCACATTTATTATATATACAAAAACATCCCATCCCTGGCATATTTATTTTCTGTTTCCTGCCGTGCTTTGTTGGATGGTAGAACAAGCTCCCTGTGTCTGTGCAGGTATGTGTGTAGGTGTGGAATCATAAATATTTAACTAATATCGAAGGTAACGTTTTATGTATAGCAGAAGGTAAGCTGCAGAAGCCAAGCCTCTGTTTTTGCCAGTGGGTTTTCCCTAGTTCTCTCTGTTGGCAGTGCTGGTGTATTTCTTGGTACGTTCCACATCACCTCCCTGTTGGTATGCACAATCCATTGCTGCCAATCTTTACAACATGGTTTTGGGGGAGGATTGATGTTTTTTCAGTGGAATCCCTATTTTTTTGGACAGTAGCATTGCTTGTCTTGCGGAAGGCTTTGAAGGTGATGCTGAACTTGAGGTCTCTCCTGTTTTCCTTGTGGTCTCTCCCCCTTGCCAGCTCAGCCTGGGGAGGGAGAAGCGTGCTGAAACACCCAGGGTCCTTCCCTTCCAACAGTGCAAGACATCTGTGGCAGCTGGCTCTGCTCCTTCCCCGCAGTCGCCTTCCTCCTTC
>NW_010237702.1:29374-92064 GCF_000690775.1 Eurypyga helias
CCTCCCCACCAGCTGCTGGCCTGACCCTGCACGGCCAACCCCTTGCCCTTGGCAGCACGCTGCAGCCACCCTCCCCTTGCCCACTCCTTGGTCAGTGCTTCTGCGAGACATAACCTTTTGAGTGGTTTAATTGCGGGTTGCAGTTATGCACACATCTGTGCAACATGTGCCTACTTGTACATGTGCTTTTTGACTTAGGCTGGTAAATAGACATTTTAATAGTAGTGGTGGTGGTGGTATCAAAATCCACCTGCAGAGCAGTTCTGTGGGTTTAACTCTCATGTTGAAATGGCAATTGGCATCTTATTTGGAGAAATTGGCTTTGATTTTATGTGATGGGCTCGTGCGACTCTGTCCTCAAATTAATGGAGGGACGAAAGGTTTGTACATTCTGGCTTTGTAGACTCAGAGGTCATGATAGGTTAAGACAACTGACATTCTTTCTGTCCCATCTCTGATGTTTTGACCCCCAGGGAGTAGTTGAACTGTGTCCTTAGGGCAGCCAGCAGCATTCTTAAAGGAAAACCCACTCTCCCTTGTTCTTGGGAGCTAGACAGAGTATGTCATGTAGGAAGGGGCATGATGGGGAGGGGTAGAAAAAGGAGCAGAACAAATTAGGTGTGCTGAAATAAAGGGACTAACAAGATTAATCCAGCCAGCCAAGAATTCCTTGATGTTGTCCAGAATTGCATCAGACCTCTGCATAAAACTTGGTGATGGACTGTGGAGTTGGGTTACATATTTGGTTTGCGGTTTTTCTTTTTTTTAATACAATGGTGTGTTTTTTATAGCAAACACAAGAAACTGAGTTATGTACCCTACAACAGCAGAATATATTCGTTAATATGTTTTGACATTCAGAAGTAATTTGTGTCAAGTATTGAATATCTGCTTTCCACTTCACTGGTAAGTCCAAGGAAATGGCAGGACATTGGAGAAGCATTGATTTCTAGCCTGTGTCATTACAAGTGCATTATAGAGCTTGGCACAAGGTTTGTCTTAATCCATCCTTTCATATTCTTTAGAGGAGAGAACGATGAGTGTTGTCAAATCACCAAGAGCCTCTTCTGTTGGAAGCTCCTGCATGTGAATGCAGGGACACCCGGTCCCAACTCGGATCGGTTATCAAAAGCGAATTGAGCCACTGTCCTTCAGCCATCTGCCGCCTTTGGCATCTGCTGGGGTGAAGGATGGCCATCGAGATGTATCGCCCCTTGCTTCTTGTATGACAGGGAATGTCATCGAGCTCCCTAACGACAGGCAGATGTTGATTTAGCTGACTGTTCGCTTTCCGTGTTTGAACAGTAAGCACTCTAAGCGTGACGGAAAGAAATACAGCAGTAAAACTGAAGGACAAGTGGGGTGGGGGTTGGAAAGAGGTGTTCATTACTCTCAAAAATTCACTTGTTTTGCTTTGGCAAAATGGGGTTTGGAGGGATAAATCTTGCAGGATTTAAGGAAATAAATCCTGGGAGCTGCACTGTTCCTCATGGTGCTGCCTCGAGTGAAGTGCACAAACTTAACCCCCGTCAGTTATCTGAGGCAACTCAGGTGGCTTTTAAATCAGGTTCATTTCAGATTTGTTGGTTTTGTTTGTATTAGAAGCTTTTTCTACATCCTGCCTTGTGTTTTACAAGCTGTTCCTTAGAGGCCTGGTACTTTCAGTCATGTCTTGCTTGATATGCAGTTGTGAATTCATTTCTTTTGCAATTTGAAAAGGTGTAATATGTCATTTCTGCCAGCATTTGTCTGCCTCACTCTGAGATCAGAGTCGCCTTCTCACTGTGGCAAGTCCCTAAAATCAGTGAGGTCCTGTATTGACAAGACTCTGAGCTGTGATGTAGCAATACAGACAATAAAAAGATAACCTTTGCATACAAGTGTGTGCATAAACATACATTTAATGTATAAATATATATGTAGGATAAACAAAATGATGATTTATAAAGACCCCAAACCCCCCCAAACAAACATCCAACACCCTGGGAAGTTGCAAGCAAAGATTTTTTGTCTCAGTGTGTAAGGATGGAGCTAGGAATTTCTGGAATGCCACAGTTAAAGGAAAGGCATATTCAAGCTGTTAGTAGCTTGAAAAATAATAATGCCTGCAGCAATATAGCCTGTTATATGTCAACATTTGCTTTCAAACCAAAAAGAAAAATATCCTGCTCGTCTTTAGGGAGAGGCCAAGCTGGAATGCTGAATGAAAAATGAATTTTTTTTGGATATTTAAAAAAATAAACCAACTGGTCCCTGCATTCTTTTCCTGACACTTAAAAATTATCCTATTTTTGTAAGGATAAGCTCGTTGCTCAGTTCCTGTCCATCAGCTGACACTACACACTCCAAGCAGGCAATTTCTTTCAGCACTTTATTGACAAATCACTTTTATCCAAATGCCAGGGGCAGTGTGGGTGCAATTCTGAGAGAGTGTGATGGGGAACTTGCAGACAGTCACTGGGGGACTTCAAGGTAAATTCGCCTGAAAGCTTATTTCAGTGCGAGTGAGAGTTACCATGCAGCTTGTGTACACCGAGTGGGAGAAATCTAATGATAAAAGAAGGAGCGTGAAGTGGGAATTGGAGTAAGTATTTGCTTGCTGCAAATATGCAATCATTGAATCTGGTGAAAGGGCAACTTTGGGGAGCCTGGATGTTTGTCATAGCAAAAGGCCAGCCAGCTAATTTCCATCAAGAGAGGTGATGTTGGTGTCTGAGTCATGTTTTCCTCAAAAGTTGAGCTGCAGTGAAAGTTATTTAGGTGCAGCAATTTGCTGAGCAAGGCTGTGAACGCAGTGTTTGTCAACAGCTTTTGCTTATTTTAAAAATTGTCATGGCAGTAAAAATAGGAATTCAAGACCTGAACTAAAGAAGTTGGATCAAAAAATATACAGAGAACTCAAGGGACCTCGCAGCTGTCATAGAAGGTGAATCCTGCTGGTTTGTGCGTGTTCAGAGTTGATTCAGTTTGTCGCTAACTAGAGTACATGATTTGGTGTAGATGTTATTTCCCAGTGCTGGGGCTAAATACAGACCTGTGCTCAATTTGGCCTCAGGATGTGGAGCTGAGATGGGCTTAGCCAGAGGTTCCCTGCTCTTGTGCTGGCTGCAGGTTGGAAAAGCCTTGGGGTTGGTCTTACTTGTGTGAAGGTTGTACCTTGCAAGTGTGGACTCTATGAGAGCTGGATACTATGGACAGGACTTCCTTGTGCTGGTTGCGTGGATGAATGGCATTTGAGTTGGTCTTATGCTTGACCCAGTATCCTTTTAAATGCTCTTGACTGATGAGTAACTAGAGCTCCAGTGGTGATGGTGGATCATACAATCTCCTCTTGTTATACCAGATCAGCTACAATGGATGTCAAGTCATATATTTACACTGCAGTATTTTATGTATGTGTGTCTTTCTCTTCTGGAAGCCTGGGTAACTGATTTTGCAAACACATGCAAAAATACAGCAGGAGGGATTTAAAAAAAACCCAAACGATAGTGATTTCAGAGACTAGGAAGAAACTGGGAGTTCAGAGATGGGACACAGCTTTTTTTCTGAAATTTCTGAAATTTCATACCTGAAACTGAAGCCACCCAAAATAACTAGACACTGTAAATGTAAACCTTGTTATTAATCTCATGAGCTGTGAAAATAATAGTCTCATTGAGAATTATTCCCTCTTAATGACTTCATCTAAAACTGTATTATTAGCTGAATAGTCTCATTTTTTGTTAGACTTTTAACCTTATATACACTTATAATTTACGGTGGATTAATTTAACAAGTTTTAAAACTTCCGGAGTTGAATAGGAATTGCATTCCTGACTGCGAACAAGTGTTATTTGTATTTACTCTGCTAAGTCAGGCTGTTTTGCAGCAGTTTACAACAGCTCCAGCGAGTGGCCAGCTGTAAAAGCCTGCAAGCGTGCTTGTATAGATCAGCTAGGTGTTGTGTGACTGTCTCCCCGCCGGACAAGTGTAGGATTTGTGCTGTATACTCATCCCGCACAGGTCCAGGGCATCTGATCCACACCAGACCTGGAGCTCATCTCTCCCAGGTAGCGGTTCACTCATACAGTTGCCTAAAGACTGGGGTGGCCTTGGTGGTTGTCATTGTCCTCGAAATACTCTGTGGTTTTGTGCACGGTTGTTCTCCTTGGTGGAAAGCAGCTGTCTCTTGATACGCAGGAAGCCATCTGATAGGTGAACAGACAAGGGAAAACAGGGTGTGTGTGTGAGGGAGACAAGAAACACTCAGATGGAATCACTCTACCGTGCTCCCAGCAGGGAAATTTAATTTCTGGCAGTACTGCTCTGCATTGACTCCAGCTACTATCTGCGGCCTGTTGCCGCTAAGAAAGTAGTTTTTGTGGCAGTGGGTCTTTCAATATCCGGCCTATTATCTTCCTGAAATGTCCGTTTTCTCATTGGCATGCATGGCCGGGTCCTGTGACAGAGCTGGAAGTCTGCAAGAACACCTCCGGCCATAAGTAACCCTTCAAAAACCTGCTAGAAATTAACTCAGATTTTCTAACTTGGATCATTCATTAATTCTATCTCTGCCCCCATTACACAATTAGAAATATTGCCAGTGTCCAAACGTGTGATTACTACATCTGTTAGGAAAGGGAAGAAACAAAAGAATTAATGTTGATGATAATTTATACTGACACACCAAGGATGGGGAAAGCACTCGGGGCACTGAAGACCTGGCTGGAGATTTCAGCTGAACATTTGGAACAATCTAATGATTTGGACATTTTTCTTCCTTGTTCTCCTTTTGTATTTTCTTTACCCACTGCCACGCAGTGACCTAGAAGACTTAAGCGTACTGTTTGCACATCAACACTGAAAAATATTCCAGGGATTTGCAAAGAATATTTTTTTAGCGTTTTGAAAGACATCACAAGGTACTTCTGTGTAACACTCTCTGCTTCTGTCACTGTACACATTGGGCTAGACCCGTGGTCCAGCCAGGCCAGTACTCTGCCTCTCTGCATGGCAAAAAGGGCTAGTGTTTAGGGAGAGGAAGTAGCCTGGCCTCTCCCACAATACCCACCACCAGCACCCACAGTAATTTTGGGGATGTGAGGTCCCTGCCTGCCATCCCAATATCTGTTTGTGGACCTGTTGTCCATGAGTTTGTCCAACCCCTCTTGAATCCCCTGGAACTGCTTGTCTCCCAGGCTTGTGTGGCAGCAAGTCCCAAGTATTCACCACCTCCTGTTCAAAGAAATTCTTTCTCTCTTCCAAATTGATGATCTCCTGATAATTTTACCAATTCCCCCTACTTCTCATTCTGCAGCATTTGGCATACAGTAGTTCCTTAAGCTTATCCACTGCATCTGTGTTTTTGGGAATTTTAGAACAGCAATCCCTCTTCACCTTTCTCCTCCTCCAGCCGGGTAGCGTGAATCCTTGTACTCTCTCCTTGTGCAAGGCAGCACCTCCATCTCCTTTATCATCTCAGTTGCCCTTGCCTAACTGCTGCAGCCTTCCCGGGACCAGGACTGCGTACAGGATGGGGACATGCCAAGGGCTTGTGAAGTGGCGGAACAACACCTGTCCCTTTCACAGTATCCCTCCAGATTTTTCCCAGCATTCTGTTGAATGTTTTTTTTGGAGGCCACTGCACAATGAGCTGGTGGTTTCAGGGAACTGTCAGTGATGACTCCAAGACCTGAACTTGTGACTACTCCCGTGAGTTCAGCATCATGTCGACATGGTTTAGGATATTATTCCTACATTTATTACCTTAAAGCTTATCCAGAGAGGCTTAGCTGCCTTCTCCTTGCTCACTCTACAGGCTCTGAAATGGCACTGTTTCCCCTTTCTCCAGATCTGTGATGAAGGTATTGAACAAAATCCTCACCAACCTGTCTCCCTGGGGGACCCTGGTGCTAGCTTTTCTTCATCCCCAAACCTTTTGCTTCCTAACCAGCTTTTGGTCCATAAAAGAGAATTTCCTTCAAGCCCATGACAGCTTAGTTTCTGTAATAATCTTCAGTGTGGGACTTTGTCAAAAGCTTTTCGAAAATCCAATTATTTTGAAAATCCTTTTCATTCACACACCAGCTGACCACCTTATACCATTCCAGGTTATCGAGGCAGGATTCCCCTTTAAAGAAGACATGCCAGTTCTTTGCCAGCAAGATCTTGCTTATCTGTGTGAGCAGGGGTCTTATTCTTCATAATAAGCTCTATCCTCTCAGGGGTTCCGTGGTCTCCAGCTCCGGGGACCCCTCTGGGCCCTTTTTGGGGCTGGGACTTGCTCTGGCCAGCTGCCATTGCCTGGCCCAGAGGCAGCTGGGGCCGAGGTTGCGTGCCTGGGCCTGCTTGTCTGCATTTTCCCCACCGAAGGCCCTTCGCTGCTCTCTGGCCTCATGCTGCCTGCAAACGTGTTTTGGCGAGACCTGGTTTCTCGGATATTCCTGCTCAGTGGTGCCCCGGCCTTGCCGAGGGTGGGACCCGGTGGCTGTGAGGGAGGATGCGGTGAGGGAGGATGCCATGAGGCACGCCCCTCGCCGAGGAGCTGGCAGGGAGGAGGCACCGTGCCTCAGGGACAGCACCCAGCTCTCCTCAGGAAGCATTTTTGCCTCAAAATACCGAGGAAGAGGGTTGATGCCAGTGCAGTGCCTGGCTCGCCGGTGACATTTGTGTTTTCCAGCGGTACCTGAGCAGTCTCCATGGGTGGCAAAATACACAATCAGGGCAGGCCAGGGCCCTCCACAGGCTTTGGGAGTGTTTGTGAAGGCTTCCGTATCTCCTTCAGGTATGTCCCCTGATGTTTTTTCTGCTGTTTTTTTCCTGTGAAAGGGCTGCTCGGGAAGGCGGGGTCTCAGGGAGGAAATGGCGCCCACGCCCCAGACGGTTCCCCGCAGCCTCGGGGCTGGGCTGCTCTGAGGGGATCGGGAGGCCTTTGGGCAGCACAAAACGTCACCCTGCAGCCCCTTCCTCCTGAGGGAACGTCTGTGTCTTGGTGTCAGTGTTCCCCAAAGGGGCCTGGGGGTTTTGAGGCCTTTCTGAGGCGTTTCTGTCCTGAGGGCATAACACGGAGGAAAACAGGGCGGGGGTTGTTCTGGAGAACAGGATTTACAACAGGCAGAGCTGCAGCGCCGTAGAAAAACTACCTGTGTTTATCCACTGAGGAAAGAAACTTTTATAAGCCATCTCACAGAGCATATATGGAGCAAATTAAAAAAAAAAATTAAAAATTGAGGTTTGGAGGAAAGCGATTGTTACCACATAAGCTCTTCCTGTGGCTCCAGGAAACGTGGGCATGAAGAGCAGAAGCCACCCTAGCTCTGAAGCTTGGGGAAAGCTCTAAGGAAGCATCACGAGCTCTTTAGTGCAATGGTTGTCAGGGAAAATTCAAATGTGGCATGATAGTGTCTCGCATGTCAGCAGCTCAACAGATGCTACTGTAAACGTGATGGCCCAGACAAACCCGTGTAATTAACGCTGCTTAACACGATGGCATTTGGAGAAATGTGATTGAGAAAGCATTAAAATAATGTCGTTATTAATGTGTTATTAGAGCGTTCTGTTAATAGTGTGTGTGGGGGGTGACTCCTGAGGTTTCTGATGAGTTACGCTCATGTGCAGTTGATGCAAAAAGGGCTGGTGTGGGTAGTTTTGCTGTGCTGCTCCCTTGCAGTCTTTTAAAACATTTGGTGAGCAGGGGAAGGATTTGCTTCGATCAGAGGGAGCAGGTGCCTGTTGTTTTACTGCAGGCAGAGCTTTTTGTTACTCTCCTACTGGAAGTGGCTCGTGACATTGTCCATAATGCCACCGTCCCTGTGGAGTTTGCTGGGCGTGGGCAGGGGAACCCGCCTGCAGCGGAACCTGTGCCCTGTTGCCTTCCTCTTAATGAGGTGTTCTCTGTTTTCAACCTGGGAGGGGGGGGGAAATCTTGATGATTAAAGATGCCATGCTTTCTTTTTGATTTCTCATTTCTCCTTATCAATAACTCTCACAATGCTGAGGCGATACGTACTCCCTATGAAAAATTAATAGCTACAGGCTCCTCGTTACTGAGGCAGCCTTATGATGCCCTGACAAGGGAACAACATACCAGCCAGCAGGCAGTGGAGCTGTGAGTCAGGATCAAGGTATTCCTCTTGATATTGAAGACATCTGGCCGTCTTGCTCTCCTTTTATTTTAATTAGCACATCAGTGCAACACATGATGTTAAAGCTAGAATGCAACTTTCCATCTAGTAAGTGTCATGGATCCTTCATGAGTTGGTTTGTACATCAATCCTCTTCTTGCTCCTTTAGTGAGTTTAATTAAAGTGGACCTTGTAAGGAGCCTGTCTAATTTCAGGAGATGATGGAGGTGTTTTGCACCATGCTGGCCTCTGCAGAGTGTGCCAGACTGTAATTCCGGCCACGCTGAAGACTGTCACAAGCTTTCCATTGATTTCAATAGGGACAGGACGTTATCTAACCTGTTAGTACAAACTCGCACACTAGCTCATCGCTGTACACCTGTTTTTTGATCATGTGCATGTTTTTTGCCACTGTATACACATATTAAGACAACCAGGTCATATCCTGTAAATAGACGATAGAGCACTGTCTGCTCTAATGATGAATCAATACTGCGTTGACGTGGCTGTAGTATTTGCTGTGTAGGTGAACTTGCTACATACATACCTGGAATTAAGCTCACTGGAGTAGATTTAATTGGAATAGCTTTCTTGTTTCCTTTTCTTGGTTTCTTTCCTGAAAATCTGTAGTCATATTGTAAAATAAATGGGAACACTGACACTAGGGAATACTTGTTTTCTCAGGGTCTACCAGATCAAAGCTTTCAGGATCCTCTTTTTTTCCTTTTGAAACTGAGTCTGAGATTGATCTATAAAGCATGTTTCCTATCATTGGAACAAAGATGGGTATCTTTGTTCAAACTGAAAGTCTGATCCATAAAAATGGCCATAATTTTAGATGGAATACCGTTGATTTTGGTGTTGCAAAGTCCCTGTTGCTTCAGCAGTGAGTTGGTGACTGAAATGCAACTGAGGAAAGGTAGGCACATCTCTGTAGGTTCTCAAGGATTAAGAAAATGTTTTCCCTTTCACTGGTGCTTGTTTCCTTGTTCCCATGGTGATGGCTATTAGACGATGGACCAGCTCTGAAGTTGTAAGTAGCAGTAGCCGAGTTGTATGTTACATGCTGCAAAACAGAGTAGTTTAGTAAAAGATTTTCAAACGTAGCTGCAATTTTTGGGTGAGCAGGTCAAACCCCTGTAAAGAGATTTCATTTGTAGGGTCCTAGACACTGAGCAGGCTTCCTGAAAGGAAATCCCTTTAAAGCTTCTTAAAAATCAGACCTTTCAAACTTGCCTACTTCAGTTTTTATACACGCCGTAAGCTTGCAAGCAGACATAGTTGAAGTTGTTTTTTTAAATCTTCTTGCAAAAAGGCAGTGTTTGGGGGAAGTTAGTCAAAAGGAGACATTATTTAGGGCAAGTGTTTTGCACATCTATCACTGTATGTGCTGTCAGACAAAGCAGCTATTTTAGAAAGGCAGCATTTTATTAACCTCGAACAGATCTACAATCTGTCAAACACAACTGACTCTTAACTCTGCTGCTGGAGAGACTGTCAGGAACAGCATCTCGGTGACTGAGACCAACTTGCTAGATCTGTTCAGAGCAGTACCTGCTATGGAAAGGGCAAGGGAATATTTAGGCGTTGGCTAACATTCATAAATGGTGAAATGTCTCTTAAGCTACTGGAGTACATGTGCTCGAATTTAGAAGGGCAGCAATGTTCGTGTTGTGGTATATCTGCACCCCTCCTGCTCTAAACCTCCTAGAAGGCAGAAGAGCCCCATGTGGTGTATTAAGCACAGACTATTTTTCTTTTTTCTACAGGGTCTGATAGAAGAGAGTCCTGGTTTTCGAAGGAGTGTCTGTGGAGGGGAAAGGAATAGCACAGCTTTTTAGTTACAGTCTGGAATCGGGTAGAATGTTGACTTGCTTAATGACTAATTAATTTTTTTTCCTTAAATCAAACAAGCAAGCAGCAAACTAAACCCGGTACCCCATAGCCATCCCTGGCATTTTCAGTGCGGTGGAAGCAGGGGTAAGCTAGCCGTGTGGGAAATGCTCCTTGCATCGTGGAAAGAAATCTCCCCTGCAGTGTTACACGCAGGCAGGCGCGCGCACATCCCCACAAATACCGTCTCAGCGCTGTGCTGGCAGGAGGCAGGGCTGTGATGGATGTTTGCCTTGCTGGAGAAGTCAGTCGTGGATGCCCCTCACCCGTTTCATTATTTAATTACACAGCGGTCTGAATGCCGGGCAGTAAAACTGCGTTTTCACCCATAGCTGATTTGCATTTAGTCTGTCATGTTAATAGTGAAATAAATTGCTCTAATTGCCTGCAAACTTCATCAAATTCATATTTCTTCCCTTTTTTATTGAATATTTATTAAACTTCATGTCATGTCTTGCTTGGTTGGTAAAAGTGGTCCAGTCTCTGCATAACATTAGGCTTTAAAATACAGGATGTCACATTTTCCCTCTTCCTCTTGAATTTTAATTTAGATTGTAAAGTTTCGAATTTGTGTTCATATTAATCATGCCATTTGAAGAAAGAAGAACAAGTTTGCAAAGCATCCTTCTCTCTACGTAGATTACAGTTCTGATTGAGCCACTTGTTTAAAGGAAGGAAGCCCCATCGAGGCCAAATCTGAGGCTGGAGTGAGTTTTCCTGACAGAGGGCTCTGCTGTTGGTGTGCACGGACTGGGAGGGAGAGGCTGTTTTCAGAAGACCAGAGTCCGTTTACATTTGTGCAATGCTTATCCCGTTTGAGCTAAATGTGTTCATGCGCTTTTCGAATGCAGACACGTACATGAACAGGTCGAGTGAAATACGTAGGAAACAAGTAGCAGCAGAATTTCATGTTGTCCAGGAACTTTAAAGAGAAATAGGTTCTGGATTTACTGATGGATTAATACCTGGAGCTGGGAGGAGATTCCCATTTAAGCATCCTTGAGAAAATCAGCTTCATGCTAGCATTGCTACAACTAAATATTAGTCATATGTATTACTTTTACTAATTCCCATTCTGTTTTTCATACATCTCATGATATTTAGTTTTCTGTGAGAATCTTTGCACTTGGGTTTGCTTATCTACATGGCAATCTCCACTGCCACTTTTTTTATTTCTGGAAAGTAATTTCTGGACTTCACGTTCATGAGGAAGACAGAATAGAATTGAAAATGAAAGGCTCCAAAACCATATGGCAAAGAAGAAAAGAATTATGAAAGGACTAAACCAATATCTTTGGCAACTTTTCTAATCTCATATTTTTAGGGTGAATTTCATGGGTTTATTTATTTTTGAACAGCTTGACTCCTGGTTTGCGCATTGTGTGTGTTTGTAAGACTTTGACTTTAGAAACCTCTGAATAGTACCATAATTATTGCCTAATACGTAGCAGTGTCCATACTTCTTCCAAAGATTTGGGAAGTTAGACAGGGTCAGATATTGAGGGGCAGTTTTAAGTGCCATAATTCTAATTAATTATTACCTGAGGGGGAGGGCAAAGCAACCTAAGCTGTCATGAGAGTGAAGAGAAGAATGTTGCTGTGGTAGGAGCCTCATTTGGCTGCTTTGCAAACTACCTTTGGTTGCCTCCTCTAGAATATTTCCTTTGTCTGTTCGGGTAAGGTGCCACTCTTTTGACTCTTGAGGATAGCACTTCTCTGCCTCTTAGGTCTTTGAGAATAAGTGCTCACCACTCCTCTTGCACACACTGATCTGATTCTGGAAGCGGGGACCCAGCACCTCGGATGGCACCCATCAGCTTTCTTACTGGGCTACTGGGCTGGTGGGTCTCCACATGGGGAGATCTTGCTTCCTCGCCTTGTCATGTTGGATATCTTGGAGCAGTTCTAAGAGCAGTTGTATTTTTATGCTTTATTCCTTAGATAAATTATTATGTCCAAATATGTATTTGGATTGCTTTATTTTGCCTCCTGTGTCAGCTCTGTCGCATCCAAAACTTGCAGGTGGTAAAATTCAGCCTGCTCAGACTCAGAGGAAGGCAGATTCATGCCAAATAATCATTCTTCCAACTGCTTCTAGGTTTAAGGTGCTGCATGCCCTCTTTCTTTTTCCTGCTCTGCCGTTTAGCCATTGAAAATATGTAATTAAAAATTAGAACTAACTACGTATTTCTTTGATTCTTCTGTTTCTCAGTTGGGTTTTTTTCCCCTTCCCAAGATTCTAACCTCACTAACTAGCATTGTTCTTTGTGGGTGTAATCAAAATATGGTACTTTTACATAAACAAGATGCTGAATTGAGAATGCATCTGCATTTAAAACAATAAAATGTAAGGGAGTTAACCAGAGTATTGATGAACCCAAGTAGCAAATGCACTGAAGGTGATTTATCTCTGTGTGAAAGGCTTTTGTCAGCACTTTGGTGGGGTTGTATGTAATGGTTTCTTGCCCCATGCAGTCAGTGGTGGTGTTACAATGACACAGACTTGCTGAAATAGTCCTAGCCCATTGAATTAAAAAAAAAAAAAGTTAAAAGTATGATTTGTATTCCAACTAAAGAAATGAATGTGTAAGTACTTATCAACAGGCACAGCTTTCATGTTTATTCATCCAAGGACTAGAAGCACATATTTTAGCATCTGAATGATTATAAATATGTTTACTAGCTATCAAAATCAGAGCTATTTAATTTGAGAATACCAATTCATATTCAGATGTGCTTGGCTTTTCACTACTAGTGTTAGTTATCCTGTTCAGCATTCATAGTTCTGGCATTCATCATTTTCAGCTCACAACATACCAAGATGTAACTGAGGACCGGTGTCAAAGAGGTTAAGGGACATGGTTGTATGGTTTGATTACTCTTACGTCAGTGCATCTTGTCAGAAAAATTGGATGGCTACGATATGAATATATGCAGTATTACCCACCATATCAGAAAGGCAGCATTTTTCAATTTTTCTTGTTTCAAGTAATGTACTTGTCCAAAGAAAATACCAAGAACAAAGTCAGTAAATAAGCTTGACTCAATTTAGAATGATAAACGTCTGCCTTGAAACAGCATCTCCAAAACATCCCTTTTGTAACTGGAACAAAGGTGATGATGATGGTGATGTAAGAACCCACCGGGACACACTTGCATCATGGTGCATTCATTTCTTTTGTCGTCTTGCCCAACGCTGCAAAATGTTCATTTACTGCATTTCTCCAATTTTGTTCTTTTTTAATGCCTGGTAAGATGTTTTTCCCAAAGTTCATCCAACTGGAGCTTACAATGGTAAAATCAGCAGTCCACCAAATTTTGCTGGGACTAAAAAAAAAATGTGTGTCTTGCTGCAAGTCATGTTAATTACCTAAACTATCCTTTCCAAAACTTGTATGCAAAACACTATACACGAAAAGGTCTGTTTGGGGTATAATTCCATCCTTCTTTCCTGTCTCAGTCCTATCTGATTTCTTTCCTAAGCTCTATAAGAGATCATAATAAAATATACATGGGTGTAATAATAATGTTTAGCAGCTCACTTTCTCCCAAGCCTCAGGCTTGCCTCACAAACCAAAGCGCAAATCGCACTCAGAATAATCTGTGAGTTTTGTGAACATGTGTGATGTGTGAACATCACTTTTCATTTTGGCAGCTCGGTGCTGGCCGAGGGTCCTGGCAGTTCCTGTTACCCTGGCGCTGATTTTTCCAGTTTTTTGGGCCTGGTGAAGTTGTAAGGATTTGTGAAGAAGTCTAACATGGGCTACCCTTTCTGTATTGACTGATAGCTGGAAAACAAGCTCTCCCTGAGATTTCATCGAACTGAAAGGTTACTAAAAATGCTTTGCTAGCTGTCAGCTGCAGCTTAGGGAGAAAACTAACCAACCGACTTTGAAGACCTGCTGGTGTTTTACTGACATCCTTGGTGAAGTACAATAATATATGGGTGAAATGCAGCTCTTTTTGATCAGGCCTTTCTGCCTGGGCTGAAGTTTTATTTTGTCCCTCTTGTTTTTTTACGTAGGAGCATTTTGATGCCAAGTGGTGTGCTCATAGCTCTCTGTATGCTTCCTCTAGTAGCGTCTTCCTTGCTAAGTATAGCAAAACAGTTTTTCTCTGCCACAATCAGGCCTTCCCCTTCTCCTTCCCCTTCCCTGATGTTTCCTTCCAAATCTTTGACTTTTTCTTCCTAATGACCAATTCTCATCTTGAAGTCTTCCTTTGCCACTAGCAGACAGCTGATTGCTGTAGTCTGTAGATGTGGGCAGTTGTCCTCCATGCATTAGACCTAGTGTTGAGTCTCACTTGAACCCTCAAAGTAGGGCTTCAGTTGAAATTTAAGTTTTCCTGGTATTAATGTTCTGGCCAGAATTCTTACAATGTTTCCATGCTCTTTCCTGTTTCTTGCAGGTCTTAAGAGATTTCTGTAGTGCCACATGGTACATCCACTCAAAATTAAAGGACAAGTGGGGGGAGCAAAATAATGGGAGCATTTTTCTATTATATAGTGAAAATTGTGTGGTTCAATAATTTTTCTTCCTCATAAGTTTGTTCTTTCTTCCCAGCTCCTGCATTAATCATTGTGTTTTCCAGTGTGTAATATCCTTCCTCATGAGATTTCTCCCTTCCCCCCATCCCTGGCTTGCATACACTCTGTTTTTGTATTTCGTGTGGTGCCAGCAGTGGCTGCAGGCAAATACTGTTAATGTGAAATCAAGGCACACTGTGCAAAGGCAACAGGAGGGGAGTTTTCAGATATATTTGTTTTGGAAAAAATACGATTGTCTTGGGAAGTGTTATTATCATGCATTTGTTTTATAGACTCGTTGGGGTTCTCGTTTTAAAGTGACTTGCAGTTAACAGATGGTTGTTCGGGCTGAAAGTCCAAGAGCTCCTGTTGGGAACAACTGTGGTCACTGGGGGTGACTCCTGCTGTGTTAGGCAGGAGGATCACCGGGTCTTTCTGTTGTTACCTCGGGTATGGGGTGTGTAAACCTCTCGCTGTAACATCTGTCTAGTGATGTTTGGGGAGATGGTTGATTTGACTTAAAACTCCACATGGATTATCCTTTTAAATAGCCGTAATTGCAGCGATGGTAGAAGTCCACTGGAGTAGAGAGAAATTAAATTTTTCCATTACAATTCTCACTGACTTCTATAATTTTGATACACCAAAAGGTATACAAATTCAGGAATTGTTGAAGAAAACGCCAGGTGAGAGGAGGAGTTACTGGAGGGAGGAAAGCCTTCAGCTTGGATTTAATTCACAAGAATTGTAGTTTTGCCAACAAAGCTTTCAGTGTGTTTTGAAAGTTCCATCTGTCCTTTAAAATCATCTTCAAACTCTAATAGTATAGTGTCGCAGTAGGGATTTCCCAGAAAGATACCTATTTCTGTGGCTGTCAGTTAACAGGAAAATTGCCCATAATGTTGGGGTTTAGCTTCCTCCTCAGGTGAACCTGGTAGTTTGATCTAGTTAGTGGTTCGGAAGTGTGCACATGCTCCCAAATACTGCAACGCCCAGATGTGGAGATGTCTGCAGAGTCTCTGCTTTATTTGGTTTTTAGGCAGGGGATCCTCAGCACTTTTGAAGATTGGTCCTTCTTCTCTGTGTGGGTTTAAGTACCAAAAGTGGCTGCTGCTATAGGAAAAAATAGTTTTCTTTGATATTGCCGTTTGAAAGGAAAGTTTCAGTATTAAGCTTCAGTTATTCCCCACTTTATTTACTTTTTTGATGGAAATTATAGGAGGAAAGTATCCAGCGTTTGTAGAGAGATACTTTGTGTTCTTTTGCCAGATACAGAGGCGTGAAAGAAAGCATTATGCATAACAAGATATTCTCAGGAGATCTGTTTAGTGGAAGGGCACAGTGTTAGATGTAATTTGTTTACTGACAGAGTTTCCAACAATGGTGCAATGGACCAGGAAACATCGCTGAAGTAATGAGTCCTTTCCTTTTTTTTTTTTCTTTTTCTTCAAGTGATTATGTTTGAACAGTGCAAATTAACCTGCTTTTTGAGGCTGCTGCTTAGGTGAAACAACTGGCTGATATACAGACATCCCCCAGCTTGCTCCAGCAGCTGAGGTAGAAGAAGCAGAGTCTGTGCATGAGAGTGCATGAGAGAAAAGCTGCTATCTGTAAATCAAATGCGAGTAGCAACCAGGCTGATCTAATCTAGGACCTACTGTAGTTAAATTGTGAGGCTAAAAACAAGCGCGTTATACCGTGTATAAAGAAACTGCTGTAAATAAAGTTAGCTCAACTGGAAGAGCAGCGTACTTCCTGGGGGAAGAAAAAGAATTACTGGAAATACTGCATGATCTTTTCACACAACAGAAATGTCTGTCAGCTACGTCTGCTCGTCTGTGCCTGGAGTCCAGGATTTCTGCAGCCCGCTGTTCATCCTCCTGGCTTACAACGGTGATCAGGCACAGATATTATTGGGGATGTTATCTCTGAATAATGCAGTGTCATTACTGCTCTGTCTCAAACACCGTTTCACATAGTTGGCAATAACGAGCTGCGATTTGAGCTCTCCGGAGAAATCACTCTATCTTGCAAAGGGCATGCAATTAATAAGTGAACATATAGTATGTTTTAGGCAGATGCTATTGGTTCTTTATGCGTGACAAAAGCAGAGGTGCACTCTAAATGTGAACTGTCTGTAAATGGCCTCTTTCTCTATACGTAGTGTTTTGTTAGTAACAAAGGCAAGAACCACCATGTGCTCATCTGAAAATTAACTCAGAAGCGGTATTTGGCAGTCCAGTGAAAAAGTCATATGGGAGATTTCTGTATGCTCTGTTGAGAATTAGGCTCAAGTATCAGTGGGAACTCGGTGTCCAGCTGCCATTTGTCTCTTCTTCTGAAAGAAGTCTTTCCATAGAAACAGTGCTTAATAGTAAATGAATTAAACTTTTCCTTTCATCTAGTCAACTGAAGGTTCCTCTTGAAGGAGCACTCTGGTTTGTCCTTTTAACAAAATGATTTAGGCATATAGTTTTAATTTCCTTAAATACTGGAGTTGGGCTTCAGTGACTAAAACCAGTGTATAGTGTTACCTGATCACTTGAGTATCCTGATCATAGAATTATAGAATAGTTGGGAAGGGACCTTAAAGATCACCCAGTTCCAAACCCCCTGCCATAGGCAGTGACACCCTCCACTAGACCAGGTTGCTCCAAGCCTCATCCAGCCTGGCCATGAACACTTCCAGGGATGGGGCATCCACAGCTTCTCTGGGCAACCTGTCCCAGTGCCTCTCCACCCTCTCGAGGAAGAATTTCTTCCTGATGTCCAATGTAAACCTCCCCCCTTTCAATTTAAACCCATTACCCCTTGTCCTGTCACTACAGGCCCTTGTAAAAAGTCCCCCCCAGCCTCCTTGTAGCCCCCCCAGGCACTGGAAGGCTGCAATGAGGTCTCCCCAGAGCCTTCTCTTCTCCAGGCTGAACTTGATGGAGACATGTAACTCAGCCCTTGAACACAATGTTTTGTTAGAAAGTACCATGCCTACTGGTTGTAAAGCCAGGAGGTACCATTCATAGTAATGCAAACACCTCCCTGGGATTATCGACTGTCCTCCAGTGAGACCTGCTAAATTGAAATGATCACCTGTTCCAGAAAAACACATCTGCAGTAATGACTTCAGTATCTCTTGCTTAGCTCTTTCAGTGACTGTTTCCATTCCACTGACTAACAACGTTAATAACTGTAATCGGAATTCTTTGTAATGCCATCCTCTGGAAGAACTAGTAACACTAGTATTTGTGTTTTCCATCGTTGAATGTATTTTCTATATAAAAATTACATGTGTGTGTATTTATTTCCAAAGTAGAACAAAGCTACCCAGGATTAACAACTACAGCTTCTTCTTCAGTGTTAGAAAAGCCAAATATTAACACACTCCTTTTTCTCCTCTTAGCTGAGTTACACAGGAAAAATCAGAAAGCACACGTTAACTCTGTGCGAGTGAGCCTTTGAAAAATGTTCTGCTTCAGGCTGAACACGGTTTTTTCCACCTCCTGGCACACAGAAGATGGTGATGACCTCTCAACAACCTTTGGAGTATTCATGACATTTAATTCTCAATTAAAAACTTCGTGGGTATTTCTGTTTGCCAGCAGATGACGTTACCACAGATTTCCCTGCACTTAGCCTAAGGGCTAACTAGGGAATACCAGACAGCATTGCAATGTTAGCTCTCTGGAGTGATTTTTGGCAGCCGGTATGTAAGCTCATATAGCTATTGTGCTTTGTAAACTCATCCCTAATCCTGTTGTTTTGATTTTCTTCATTTTTGCAACTTTAATATTAGCTGGAAGAGAACTAGTAATTAAATCTCTGAGGAAAAGCAGGAGGCTGGCACAATAAGCACAGAGGAAAATAGAAAAATGGATTGAAAGTGCATGTTCAGTACTTTGGTACCAAGTCCAACAGTCTATTGTGATTCTGATGTGAATAGATCAAGCACAGGCATGGAGAATTAAATTAACAAAAAATGCTGTGACATTTCCATCAATAGTTAATAGATCTTTATTTTGCCCTAGTCATGTCTCTTACTGTGAATTTCCCTTGGTCTTGCCTTTTGATAAGAAAATCTTCTGAAGGCTAGGTGTTTGCTGAATTCCCTTACTGTCAAATCTGTGACATCCAGCTTTCCCCACCCTCCACCCCCTTTTTTTCATGGCAATTTTTCACTGCAATTTAGAAACTACTATTAAAAAAATCATCAGGAAAAGCTTAGAAATAACTTATTTAATAACTTACAAATAACTTATTTTGGGGAAGAGTGTCTCACATAGGTTTTAAAGTGGTGTTTTGTTCACAGATAGACAGTGGATGTCAAGAGTGAACTGCACATGCAACGGGCATCTGGAAAACTACCCTTGCTTCTTTTCCTAGTGGTGATGATGTAGGCCAGACTTTTGAAAAGCGCCAGTTAAGCATAATAATGATTTTGTCTTCATGTTTTGTGATACAGGTACTCCAAAATGTTCATTGGTGTTGGTGTAATAATTCCCAGGGAAAAATCTCTGTTCAGTCTTGGGCATTTAATACACAGGTGAATTCAGATGCAGTTGAGCTGTAAAGGGGCCTTGAAGGAATCTTCCTTTAATCTTTTTTTCTTCTCACCAAAATGATGAAAAGTAGATTTATGGATTTGTGGTAAAAAAATTAAGATTTTGCTGTGAAAGTTGTCCCTGCAGACCTCTTCCCTCAACTCTTCCCCCCTCTCGCCCCATGAAACCCCGGCACCCAGCAGCTGTGTGAACGTGCTTGTGCAGCTCCTGTGCGTGTGAATGGCAGAGCACCTGGCTGATGGTTACAGATGTGTAACTGTGAGGACTTCTCCCTGTACTCAGGCAACAGGGGCTGTGGTCTGTGGCAATTCAGTTCCCAGAAACAACATGATTGGAATAATCAGTTTTACGCAGTACCTGTAGGTTTGAGTGTTTTAAATATGTTTTTTTTTTAAAGGCACTAGAATGTTATATTTATTTTGATGTATGCTAAATTGCTTCTCTCAGGAGATATCAAACCTTCTTGCAATTACTGATGCCAATTCTCTTTAGCAGTAGCTTATGACATAGCAACATGAAAGTGGTATCTTATATTAATCTGCAGTACAGCTGTTTAGTTTCCAAAGGTCTAAAGAAAATACGATTCTTTGAGTTTGATCCTTCTCACTCTGTGTGCAGAAAGACAAGGAGGATTAGGGAACAAATTCCAAAATGCTCTAAACTATTTCTTGCTATTAAAAGGAAGACAAGTAATACTGCAAACTTACTTTTGAACTACTTTGTGTTGCTCCCTTATTTAAAAAGGGGAAAAGATACGACACTGTCGTGTCTATCAGCAATTTAAAAAAAAAAAAAAAGGCTAACCAGTTGAATGTCCAGTATGTCCAAGTTAAGGATCAGTGATTCTGGTCCTATATTTTATGTCATTGTCAATTGCAAGGACAATGCCATAAAATGTGGTTCATTCTGGACATAAGTGTTACTTGGTTAGCTATCTAATGTACCATGTTCAGCAGCTAAAATGTAGCACTATCTTGTTTCCTTGCCTGAGTCAGTAGCTGTTCACTGGGAGGCTGTCTTGTAGAAACTGATTTCAGTTTTCGGTCTTCCCTCCTTTTTGTTTGCACTGGCAAATGAATCCATCAGTACAGTATCTCTCTCCAAAAGATCCATGCAGCGTATTACAGATTATGCCAATTATGTGCTAAGAGTGGCGTGGAAGGTGACGACGATCACATCCCATACATAACATGGCAGTGAAAGATGTGTGCAAACCCACATCTGGCTCCAGAGGCTGGGATTTCTTGGGAGGCTGCTGTGGAGGGAGAGCTGTTTCTGCTTGCCATGCTCTTCATCCGCTGTAGGCATCTGCTTCAGGTGTGGCTGGAGTCCTGGCAAAGGCTATCAAGCCCTTTCTTCTGACCCGGTGCAGAGGCTGCTGTGCAATGGTTATTTCAGTAGGTGGTAGTGGTGCTAGATCCCTGCTGTCACGGCTTTCTCAGCTGTGCGGTGGGGTTTTCTGATATGCCCGTTGACCTGCAGGGACGAAGGACTGGCAAGGCTTTGGTAGAAGAGTGTGAAGGGAGTATGTGAAACTCTGCTTCCCCCAGTTTTACGGTTGTCCAGGAGCTGAGTCCGGCCAACCCAGCTCAAGACCCTCACTGCAGGTCTGATGGCTGTACCACTAAAACGCCAGTTGGGAGACGGAGCAATGCATGTCTTTGCCTATGATTGTAACTAGAAAGATGGAAAAATACTCAACCCGCTCTCTCAGGAGTAAGGAAAATATAATAAAAAAATCTGTAATCATTTGTTCTGCCATGGATGGTTCTCTCTTCCCAAGCAATTAAACCCCTTGCCAAATGGGACTGTTGAATGCTTTCCTGGATGGCAGTACACCACAGAGCTGTCACTTGGGGAGTTGTACAGCCTGCTTTGGTGCTTTAAGTTTGTAGCTAATGACCTCCGTAGTGGTCCTACCACCAAATGTCACACCCAAAAGACTGGAATTCAATGAAGCATCCGGGCCACTCCATATATCAGCGTTTAATTGACAGTGTGCAAGACCTGCTTGTGATTTATAGCCCGATAAAGGGACACACTTTTTATGTTCTGCCAACACAATTGGCAGAATATTTTAGGCACAGATGGCACATTAGCCTTGGACAGCTGGTTCCCTCTCTGCTGTCACATCCTAGGACCATCTAACTAATACTGTCACACACGACCCAGTTCACTGAGTAACTGAGAGGGGTTCTCACGCGTGGCTTTTGTGTCAGCCTGAAGGCGCATGAAAATCAATCTGCTAAAAGACTGCCTCTAAGAGGTTTCCAAGACTTAGCACCCTACTATGCCCTTCTGGCTGTTCACTCGCTGACCTCTCTCTTCTAGCTGCGTGAGTGTAACCGAAGAGTTTCTTCCTAGTTGTGCGGTGTGCACATGTGCAGCGTGCAGAGCGTGGTTCTCTCCTTGTAGTGTCCTCTACTTTGCATCTGTACAAATGTGTATTTAAAAAAAAAAAAAAGGCAATAGTCAAAACACACCTACGTGGCATGCATTTCTTTAAAGCTAGAGAATGAGAAGGGATCACGGGAAGGTGTCTGTTTTGAAAGGTTTATCTTTAATACTTAGCAGAAAAAACCTCACGAATACATGGTAGAGAGACGATACATAGTGACAGTGTAAATTACATGTAGATGATAGCAAGGATAAAAGAACAGAGGATGAAATAGAACTTCAAATGCTTTCTGAAAGGAAAAAAAAACCCCAAACCCCAAACGTTTTCTGGAATGCAGTCAGGCAGGGAAGGTCTGAGGTGGAAAGCTAAAAGCTATGTTTGTTGGTAGATGAAACACATTTTTCACGTCAGAAACTTAGTATTTCAAGGTATGATCCCAATAAAAGTACAACAGTTTTATTTTTTCCCAAGCATAGGAAATATGAGGTCCATAATTTCGTACTGTTCTATCAGCTTCACTGACTTTGCTGCAAACAAACTGCTGTGCAGAAAGCCTTTAAAATGTATTTTGGTTTATGACATCAGATACGGAGCCTAAGAAGTGGTGGTGGTATTAGGACTAGCTTTTATTGATACCAAGCAACTAGACCAGAAAAACTGGAGTTTTGTGTTTAAAGCTATAATTTAAATAAGGTAGAATACAGTTTGTCATAGAATAACGCTCTTGGATTGTGGAGAGGTAACCAGCCGGGGGGATGTGTGCGCACTGGGAGGCAGGAGATCTTACTGTACTAGGGGAGCACTGGGAAAACACCCCACTTGCCTTACCCCTCATCTCTTCTGCCAGTAAAGCTTCAGTGTGTGTGTCTGGAGAGCAGCTCGCTTTGTCTTGGAGCAGGGAACATGTGGATGTCTGTGTGCAACACGCTGTTCATGGTATTCAAGGGGTGATGGAGGAGGGTGTCAAGCTCCAAACTATTTAGGTGGTTCTTGTTAAATTTGGTGTTATTTTTGAGCTTAACAGTAACAAAAGGTATACTGAAGAGCCATTCAGGCTCAGTTATTTTCCAAATTTGGACTACAAAGGCGTTGATTTGGATGTTTCCTACAGGATTACCTGCTGTTTTCATGAGGATTTAACCCCCAAGCTGAGAATCACATTGGGCTGGATTAGTGTTTAGTGGAGAAAACTCTTGCCTGAATATGAAGTTCTTCATTTAACGTGGCATGGAAGCAGACAGCGGTAGTTCAACTCCATTTTGAGTGAAATCAGCATTAAAGTTCCCATCTGCAATGGGGGGGGAGCAGATTTCAAACATCTCTCTGAGCTGTATTGCGTGTCACGTGCCTCTCCGGAACTGCTGTAGGAGTTACAGGCTTTAATTTTTATGGGTTCTTGAATATTTCAATGCGAGATGTGTAGAGATGGGTTTGACCATGGTGTCAAATTTCATTTGTGTTTGAGTCGCTTGCAGGGAGCTGCAGATAGGATGTAAAACCAGCTTTTAAATCTGCTTTTAGAGGCACTGAAATATATGTCTCTGTAAGTTTTCCAGTATACACCTCTTGCGTATATTACTTGACTGACCAACTGTCTCTTAAGAGTAACATTTTTGAAGGCTGTGTCAGGATTAGGTAACCTTTTAAAGACTTTGTGCTGCTATAGCACAGTAAATTACATCACACTGATTTAGTATCCCGAAGGATTTGGCAATCTATAGTGAACAAATTAGTGCCAATCAACAGCCTGTTTGGACATTAACGATCAATTAGCATTGGGATTGATGTTGATGTGATTCTGAGTCCTGGTATTTAATTTAGGAGCTGAGGACCTGTGTGCAGGATAGTGTGAGAATCTGCTGTTTGTCTCGGTAAAGTGGGGAGAGTTGTCAGCTACAGGTAGGAGTTGATAAATACTTGGTTGTTCCCACGCTGAGCAGGTGGGTTTGGGGGAGCCAGCCGCAAGGACGTGTGTGAGTTTGAGTCACCTGGGAATCCTGTAAGTGAAATGACCTTCCCTCCCATTTGTTTTTTTCTCTTTCACTCCTGCCTGCTTCCCACAGTATAAACAGTGGGGAAATGCTGATCAGCTAGATCCATCAAATGTGAGCTGTAATTTCAAGTCAGGCCATTATCCAAAATTAAAGCATATGTGGCAAAGAAATTAGCAGTCTGCCGTGGAAATGCAGGTTTTTACCGTACACCTGGATGTACTATCTGCCTTTTGTGTTCTCTGCTTCAAAATCAGGCCATGGGTAGTCTGAAATAAGTGTGGTCATGGATGCAAAACATCGTCTTTGCTTATTTCTAACTCTGAAACATAATATTTTATCTACACTGAAAACTGTATGTTCCATTTGGTTTAATTACATAATGGTACTTCTGACTGCATGTGAGCCATAGACAAGATCGTTAGCAAATGGGTGCATGTCTCCTGTATGCTCACTGGCAGGGTAGTTACTGTTTCAGCTCATATTGTCATCCTTTCCGATTGCTGAAGTGATGGTAGAGATCATGACAGCACTTGTCTTAGGCTTCAGTTCAGGAAAGGAGTTGTACTTCTTACCCATAATGAAGGTTGATGAGAACTGTGCATCTAAGTGACATACTTGAAAATACCAGTGTCTTCAATGTGTTCTGGCTTTTTGAGCACAAATGGGTGAGTAATGGAAATTCCATTCAGTGTCCAAGGAAAAGTTTACTTACTTTTAAGAGTGGGTTGTTTTCCAATGCTATTTCATTCTCAAGTTTTTTAATCCTTTTATCTTACCTTTCCCTTAAATGTGGGAGTTTCTAAATGAAAACCAAACAAAACCACAAAATCCCCACAATTAGTTAAAAATTATCCTAAAGCTTCAGTATTTAGAAAATTAAAAATCATTTGCATACAACGTATTTTACAGTTCCATATTTTTTTCCCCAGAAAAACCATTTAATTGAATGCAACCTGAAGTTGTGCTTTTCAGGAAAGTTTTGGTGCAGCTAATTGGAACTTTTCTGTCTATTTCAATGGCCATGGTAAAACTATTTTTATTAAACTTTACAGTTGTAACTGACTAGCAATGGACAAGTGTTGCTTTGGTTTTGATTTTATTCTTTTTAAATGGGACAGAACTGTAAAAGAAAAATCCTTTTGCTGTCTTTGGGACTGAACTGAATTTCTTGAGACCTGGAACTTGTTAATTATTCGAGTGTTTGTATCCCTAGCTGCTTCTGGGTTTTGATTTGGAGGTTTTGCTGCCGTGTGAGAAGAGTGTCAATTGATGAAACCAGTTCTCCCAGATTACTCTGGCAGGAATATTATTGCTGCTTGGGCTTTGCGCTTGCTGACCAAGACTTGTGTATAAATTGGTTTAGTTCCATTAAATTACACTGACCTGTCCCTTCAGAAGACTTTATTTTTGTATAGTATTAGGTTTAATAATTTTCTGTGCTTTTCACTCTCTCCAGTTGCGGAATGGCAGCGTCGTAGCACGTGCTCCTCACCTCAGCCAAGGTTTTGCTTTATTCTAGGTGTGCTATGCAGCATGCAGTGCCTTACTGTTGATTGAAGAGTGCTCGAGACTCCAGGTTGCTGCTGCAGGCATCCAGTGCCGAGCGTCCATATGACACCAAAAAGCAGCATTCATTCACTCAGTGCAGTTTTAGGCTGCTGACACCACACGCCTGCTGGTGCAGCAGTCAAGCTCAGGGTTTGGTTGGGAAGGACCTTTGCACCCTCCGCAGGGAGACTCTGTCACCTTTTCTGCCCCAGACCGTCAGGGTGAGGCCGGACAGTGCAGCTGAAGGTTGTACAGACGGTGGGCTCTGGCATGTTGCAAACTATTGCTGCGGTTTTGGCTTCTAACAAAGGACATGTTCCTAACTGGCTTGGGTTTGGCACTTTGGGAATAGCGTGGATTGCCCTCTGTTAATAGAATGGGGAACTTTTCCCTTCCTGAGGAAAAACTCAGATAAGAGTTGACTCCAGCTGAGCTTTTAAGTTTTTTAGCAAAAGGGAGATTGTTTTTATGAATAAAAGTTCACTCCAGGTGAAACTTCAAAACTGTATTGATCACTTCCATGAGTTTCAAACAGACTTTTCTTTCCTCGTGCTACGGTAGTTAGTTTAGGAAAAAGAGTGATGTGTCAGGGTTTGTTTTGTTACAGTTGGACAGCCTACCCAAGTATTCTTCTCGAACAAAAAATGAAGTAAAATCCGGAGTAGATGTAGAGCAACTCGTAATGACAACTTTAAATCACTGCTCTAATTAGTGAGCACTCCCTGGGGACTCATTAGAATTATAAAAGCATTATTGTCTGTTATGCAGTGGTTGGAACATGTCGAGTTTTGGGCAGTTCAACAATAGTACCTTGAAGAAAAGAGTTTTGCAGCCTTTAAGATTCTTCTGTAGTTTGGAAGAAAGCACAAATTGCAGTGTCCTAGAAAACCTTTATGAATTGGGCCTTATGTTCGCTCTTGTAAATAAGGAGGGTTTTGAGTTTATATGCCACAGTCTAATAGGTACATAGTGACTGCTTAATGGGATTTACATCCACTCAAACAAAATTAGGTTGGTAAAAGACAATGCAACATGCTGTAATGTAAATGGGACTGACGGCAGATTTAAATGTTTGTGGAAACAGGGCAGCAGATCTATCAAGAGCTAATTAGACAGAGAGTTCAGAGACAGACTTGGGAGTAAAAGGCACCAACAAAGAGAGAAGGAGAGCTAGAGAGAGAGAAAATTGAGTCTTTGTGCAGCTATGAAAAGGAGTTATAAACAAGGTTATTTAAATTGGAAGGTCTGATGGAGCCTATCCCGTGAGAAGGACTTAGTCTTATCCGAACCTGTTGATTAACATAAGTTGAATGGCAACTTTGATAACCCCTTTTATGTGTAAATAGTTCCTCTTTGTTGCTGTTTGCTATTCACGGTATCTTCCTCTGATACACTTCTTCAAAACAGTATAATGTTTCCGTTTGCTGTTCAGCCTTTCTCTCAGACACCAGTTTAAAAACAGGCTTTGGCCAAAGTATTTCCAGCAGCGGGAGGAAGTCTAGGGCGCAGCACGGGAGAAGACTGAAGAAGGTTGAGGTTTTTCCTGTTCCCTGCAGGCCTGTGTGCCTGTGCCTGGGAGGGAGGCACCCCTGCAGGGAGCGATCAGGTGAAAATTATGCATCAGCACAAGGGCAGACTGTATAAATTTGGCACGGCAAGGATCCTGTTTGCTGTCGGCTACGATATCTTTGCCATTATTGCTGCGTTTGGCACAGCTCCTGCCTTCTGTAGGCTCCCATTGTCAGATGAAGGAAGCAGTCTCTGTTCAAATAAAAGCACCTGTATATTTAGTTTACGAAGACTGGTCCCTAAATTCAGTGTCAGCCTGAAGGCATGTTTATTATAAGAAAACATGCAAAGTAAAATACCTCAGCAATTGATTCGTTAGTCAATAATTTCTGTTTAATCTTCATAACTTCTTTTTTTTCAAACCTAGCTAAAGAAATTCTCCCTCTGGATAAGAAATAACATGATAACTTTGTTGTGGTTTTACATTTATAGAAGAATAGTTCAGGCAGGCCACGACATTTCGCTTACTATCTTTGGCAAATCCCAACTTGGGTTTATTTTTGTTGGTTTTATTGCTTTGCCGTGGAAATAGATGGGCCTTGCTGAGTTTTGCTGGTGGGTGTTGCACAATGATGTTTATCCTTGGAGGGGAACAGAAAAACCCTTGTGCATTTTGGGTTTTGTTTAAAATGAGAGAATTGTCTTCTCTCTTGACAGCAGAACGGGGACATGGAAGAGTTGGGACCAGAAGCTGTGCTGGTTTATCTGACAGAAAGTGTCGTTTTTCAGAGGGAGCCATAAAGCCTTGTTATGAGGGGCTGGTGAAACAGGAATAAGAGATTGCCGTGTCTCAGAGTTTTTCCCTGAAATTTGAGCACAGGTTTCTGTCTGAAACCAAATCCACTGACTCTGAAAGCCGTATCAGAGAGGAGCAGGGCTCTCGTGAGTATGTGAGGCGCCTGACAACGTTAACTCCAGTTTCAACAGAAATATGCCGTAGAGTCTTACCTTGTTTTCTGAGATTCTGAGTCTGGTAGACTTCTAGAATGACAGGTTCCCCCAGAAGATGATCTGGAGCAGAACTCTAGCTTTGTAGGGTCTAGATAGTTGATTTACCTTCTCCCCCCTGCTCCCCACATCTCAATACCACCTTGCAGTTGTAAGAATACAGACTGGGACATGAAAAGTTTCTCATAATGACCTGGTCTGTAGGAGGTGGTTTTGTTATTTGTTTATGTAACTTGGTGGTTTTGTTTGATGAAAATCCATGCTGCTTAAAGGTTCCAGTTATGCAAAATGTTGCAACCTTCTCCTTTCCCTGGAGTAATACTGCTGCAAATCTCAAAATTAGGGTTTTGTTTGGTGGTTTGTGTGGTGGTTTTTGATTGTTGGTGGTTTTTTTTTTTTTTAATTTATTCCATCTGTGCAAAAGGCATCCCCCAGGAAAAGTAACCTGGCCTGGATGTGGTAGTTACCCATCAGAAATGGATTATATTCTTCTCTTTTCCATCTTACTGTTCTGACAAGTACAGGTCACAGGTGGTTTCTTTGCCTTTACAGCATCAGAGCAGCATCCTTATGTTTGAAAGGGTCTGTGGGACACTATTGACTTTCACATGTGTTTGACTACAGTTTAAAAATGAAAAGTCTGCATTTTAGCACCAACAGGAAAAGGACAGGGATGTTTCTGACCCCCTCTCTTTGGTCTCTAATGGAAAGAAAAAGGCAAGCTTGTGTGTTTCAGAGAGGCTCCAATGGTCCCAGGTTGTCATTAGGGAGCAGCTGGGGTGCGAGTCTAGAGACCGAGGGGAACGTACTGGTGCAGAGAGGAGGTCTCTGAGGTATGGTGATCGTGCCCCAAGTCCTTGGGCAATATCCTCTAAAGAAACCACCTGGGCACGGGTGCCCTTGCTTGAATGGCAGGGGAAAAAAGAATCCGCATGTGCGAAGCCGAAACTTTTTATGTGGTGAATCTGACAGGTCTCTTGCTGCAATAATAATAGGTTAGAAAAGTGGATAGCACTAGTCGTGCAGTGGAAATTTGGCAGAAGCCCTAGCGTATGTTATTACTTCGCTGGTAATTGTCACCAAGCCTGGGATTGACTGTAGAAGGATAAAAATCATTCACCCTTTTACCTTTTTTTTCAGTTCTAGTAGAGCCTTTGCTGCATTATTTGTGTATTTTTGGGTTTCAGATGAAGAATGCAAATCAGCAACTCAAAACACCTGAAAGTATTTCACTACGACTACATTTTTCACAACAACGAATAGGTTTGTTGTTGTTTTCTGGGCAAACGGATACAAATATTAGCGCTTAAGAAATACAGTTTGGTGGTTTTCATTTCTGTTTATTGGGTAGAGCCAGAGTTGTCCAATGACAGTTTCTTAGAAGAAATTGCCATCTCTGCCCTTGAGGTGCAATGAATAGTTCGCTCCTTGCTAGCCTTGCTGCCTTGAAGTAGGATCGGTTGCTCCGTGCTGTGCCCGTGTGAGAGCATACGTGTGGCAGATCTCACGGGTGCGTCAGACCAGACGTAAGGAGCGACTCCTGCTCTTTGCACTTAACCTTCTTAATGTGTGCTGTTCGTTATGAACACCTTGTCTGAAAAGCTTTACTTAAACAGCCCTCTCTGAAATCTGAAAACGCACTGCCCAAAATAAAGAATGATGTTTTTTACGACTTTTGGCTTTCAGAACCCAACTTTAAAGTTCTGTTTTACTGGGTAGGAAAAGGTTTGGCTTATACCCCTTCGCTCATTTCACAGATTGTTTTCTCTAAAAACATTAACGTCTAATCTTTGTCCTGTTCTGGCTGGACACCCTTCAGGGCTGAGGTAACCTCTGGTTCAGCTCATTCTGTGAAATGGAAAAACAGGTATTGTTTTGGCAGGGAGCTGCTTTGAAGATCCTGGGCCCATCTTTGCGTACAGTCTGTGTCTGCAGCCACAGGCACTGGCTGTAGCAGGCTCCTGGGGACTCTGAAGTTGTTTTATTACAATGCTTTGAGGTTTTATATGGATTGTTTCTGTGGGAAGTAAATATTTGTCCTAAAATTTTTATCCTCCTCAGGGTTTGGTTTTTTTTTACATTAAGAACATCATGAAATGCATCAAGAAATCTTACTTTTTAATGAATGTTGTGCTGTTATATATGCTATACAATTTTAGTGCAGAGATTTTCCAACGTGAGATCACTATCGTATGTACAACTTTCATTTTATTTCATAATAGGAGAATTTTAAAAAGTAAGAGTAAATTCGTGGATGTAAAAATCTGCCAGTTTGAAAAATCTGCCCACTTTGAGTTTCGCCTTCACAGGGCTGCTCTGTGTTGCATGCCTGGGTTGCTCCACTGTTATCTTCTGTGGTGTTCTAGCAATACAAAATTATATTGATTGATTATAGTTGCCAGATGTGACTACTGTACAGGCGTACTCTTGTTGAAAATTTTAGGTGTAAGCAGATTTTTAGTCCGTGGCTTCTCATCTTCCTCCTAGCTCGTTTCTTGTCCACCCCCTCCCACCTAGCATCCTTGCCTGCTCCCTCACGTGATAAATAACACTGTCTTATCAAGGTCAGCCAGAAAGGCCCTTTTTACATATCTCATAAATTTTAGCCAGGTGCCACCAATGTGAGATTAATGTAATGGCACTACAGCAAGCACTCAGGCTTGTCTTAATTATGCTAAGGTTGTCGGTTCACCGTTTCTCTTCATCTGTCTCCCGCTTTAGGGAACACTAAACACTATGTCATTAGATTGTCTGTTCCACAACATTGGCCCTTTGCATTTACAAAGTCATCAGATGGCTTATGACCTAGCTTTTCTAAGAAATTAAATTAAATAAATAGTGAAAACAAAAAATTAAGCAGAAAAGGAGTCTGCCTGGGTGTGAGGGCAGAAGGGGAGAACTAAGAGGGGTGTGGAAAAGGTTAGGGTTGCTCTTGAGCTCTGTAGGCTTTGAGGGAGCAGTGTTTTCTGGGAAGAGCATCATTTTTGGGATGCTCTGCAGGGTACGGCTGTCAGGTGCTTCCTTTTAATGGTATAAATGCCTTCGTACGTGTCACACGGTCTGCAGTGGCAAGGGCTGGAGACTTGGGTTTTTTCCTGGTTTATTTTATTTTCTTTTTCCTTTGGAAGTCAAAAATCTTCTACTGCAGAGTCAGTGTTTGCGAAATCTGTTGACAAGGGGCTCCCGTGAGTTCCCCAGGGCTCAAACTAACCTTGGATATTTCTTCCCTCAGCTCTGGGCTGGGGAGAGAAGATAGCAGGGTCCCGCAGCAGTGTGTCGGTGATAGTTTCACGTCCTGCCAAAGTAAAGCTCCTGCTGGGACAGGGAACTGTTCTCTCCTACTTCTAGGAGATTATGAGAAATAATTCTTGGACACTTGTTTCTTTCCATCTGCCTGCTCAGTTTAGCAGCCCGGAAAGGGCTGACCTTGACTTGTATTTTATTTACTTTGCACTTTATGGTCACATTGCAAGAGACTTTCATTTCTTGTGTGAGTATCCTCTGCTGGCTTTCCAGGGAGGGGAATTTCAAAATAATCAGGCAGGGCTAATTGATGCACCAATTTAAATTTCATTTTACTGATTAAAAAAACCATGCCTCTGAAGGAACTGAAGAATGCTTGTGTCAGAGCAGTTGTGCTTGTTGGCTGTACTGGGAGTCAGGGAGTCTCAAAGTTTGCCATGAGAAAAGCAAAATCAGGTATCTCGTCTAGTTTGGTAGCAGCTACCTGAAATGTGCTACAGTGGCTCACTCTTACTTTCTCCAGCAGTATGTGAAAATTAACATGGGTATTGCAGATGAGACAAGTTTGTCTGTTGGTTGCACCCTCTGCGTACCAGTCAGGTCCTAAGAATTTCTGCAGCCAGGGCTAACTTAGAGGATTGTGCTCCCTCTATTTCTTAGTACTTGTAAGAATGTTTTAAAAAGAAAAGAAAAAATATTCTTCATAAAGAAGAGCATTACGTGAGGCACAGGAAGCTAGCCAGAGCAAAGTAGTCATGCTCTGAATAACAGATAGGGCCCGCTCTCTTCCAAGCCCACTGAGCAAAGACAAAGGACCTGATGAAGAGGTAATGAGAATAATTGAATTTTTTCCAGTGTCGTACACATGGCTGCTGACTTATGGCACCCATGTGCTGTTTCTGCCGGCCAAAACACGTCATGAAGAAGAGTGAGTTTGTGGCTGTGGTTCAAATGGGAGAGAGCGTGTAAGCATGATGTGCTAGTGGGGGCTTCTCCCATGTCGATGCTACTGCCGTGAGAAGGTGGCCCTGTACAAACATCGTCTCCTCTAGCCGTTTTTCCTCAGCTACCACTGCAGTTGGACCTTCAGGCACCACAGGGCTGTCCAGGGTCTAGGGATCCCTGCCTCCATTTCCCTCTGTTGGTATTTAATGCAACTGCCACATGTAACACGGGATGTTTTTCTAATAGGAGGGAAAGCACAGGCTGGGCATATCCGACCTTTTAAAAACCAAGTACAGAACTTTAGTTTTTCAAAATATACAAAGCTAATCTGTTCAGTCTGAAACTGAAATTGCTAAAAACTTTCCCCATATAGGCTGTGAATGACTTACCAGTTATGCCATCAACTACTGGTGGCTTCAGTGCACAGATTGGGTATCTGTCACTTTGGCATCTGTCGGGTCAATCAGGTAGGTGTGGGAATTTAGCAATTACCAGTAACATGGGAATTACTGCTGTCACTTCATTAACATAAAATAAATATGCGTTTTAAGTTCGGTTAAGCCACCAGACTTCTGTAGTTGACTGTCTGAGGAACACTTCTTTTAAGCCTTATATTTAAACTTAAAATAAACTTAAAATAAAACTTTATTGTTTTAAGTTCAACTGCAACGTGTGCATCAGCAGCTTAATTGAAAGTATTTTGATTATCACCTCTGTTCAGGTCCAGTCTCCTGCCAGCATAATTCCAGTGGAAGCTCCTGTCTGCGGCAGAGCTGACTAGTTGCCCCCAGACGTGATAACCGAAATGTGGTATCTGGTAATGATCTGTGCTGTTGCATTATCGAGGCATTGTAGTGAAAATAGCTCCTGTCACCACAGTAGGAAGCACATCTATGACTTCCTTTAAAATGTCTGTGAGATAAAACATATCTATGACAAATCCAGCCCTAGTGGGACGTTTCCAGAACATGGAAGGTCTTGCGGTATCAGCTTGTCTTAGCAGGAAAAGATTTATTTTACAAAGTGATTGGTTAAGGTTCTACACAGCTTGAATTTCAGCTTTGTTTCATTTGCCTTCCAGAGGAGGAGAGATGCCACTTTCTTTTTTTCCAGGAGTAACACTATTGCAGAGACATTTAGGGACAGGTTGAGATGACCATGTTCTAGCAAACATTCCTGCAGAAGCCAGGCTGCTGTGCCAGACTACCAGAAATTTGGGCTGGGTAATCGTTTTCCTCATAACTCGTGACTTCACTGCAAGGACTGTTGCTGAGCATGCGAGCACCTGTCCTGGTGGTTCTTGGGGGAAGACTGAAGCAAAAACATTGACTTCGTTGCCTGATGTACCTGCAGTTCTCAGAGGTGAAGGGGTGGGGAGGAGGAAGAAATCGGCAAAATTGATGTAAAATGAAAAGGAAATAGTGCAGTGCTTTGTTTTGGTAAAAGCTGAACTGTTTAAAAATCAGGTGCAAATGCAATGTGGACAGATGTGCTTTAAACCACTGTTATTTTTCACTGAAAATTTACAGTCTTGTGGGGGTTCCGTGTTTACCCAACTAATTTACTGCTTTGATTTAGTGCAGTAATTGCATGTTTAAAAGAAGAAAATTACTTCATTTAAACTAAAATTTTATCTCTGTGTCAAAAAGCTTGTGAGCAACCTGGGTGGGTCTGGGTCGTTACTTTGCCCACCACCACCATGTGCCTGGGCTGACCACGTCTTTCAGAGCTCCTTGCCCTTACAAATGGGAACGTCTCTCCCTGCTACCCACACCCCACGGTGACAGTCAACCTCTTTCCTGGCACCACATCTTTAATTCGGAAGGGAGGCTGGGAGAATTGGAGAAGCCACTGGAGTACTTGCTGCAGTCTTTGGCTCTTGGAGTGAAAGACATGCCAAACTTAAATCGTTTCAAGCGAAAAAGGGGGGCCGGGGGGGAAGGAAGAGGAAAGGCCACCCGCTCCAAGTCTTTCGAGCCACAAGATGATTTTGAAAACGCTTTGCTCACTTAGAGGGTGTTGGAGTTAAAAAATGAAAATTGCTTTTGCAGCAAAGTGCACCATAAGGTCTGCAGGGAGCGATTAACACGATGGCTCTGTGTGTCCTGTGTAGTAAATGCTGCTTCAGTGGTTACTGTAAGATAGCATATGAAGGTGAGAGGAGTTAAGAGTTGCTCAAGCCCCTGTGGTTCACAGTTATCATTATATTAAAAGATAGAGGAGCTCTGGCTTTGCTTAATTGGCAAAGACAGCAATTGATCAATTGGACAGTTTAATGCAGAGGTTTTTTGTTGAACGGCTCGTAACTTCATGAGGCAATTTTTTGTAGCTGTGACACAGGAAGCTTTATTTTCCCTTGATAAGATGTATTTAGTCAGAACTGTCTGGATGATGGCCTGCTTTGATCCTTTCCATACCTGGGTGAGAGGGAGGGAAGGGGGGCAATTCTGAACAGGCTGGAGAGGAGCAGAGGCAGCAGAGAGTTCTAGATGTGGATGCAAGATGGTGCATCCATTAGGGGTAGGGATGGCACTGTCTACTCTTCAGAGGCTGGTTTAATTCACCCTGGCACTCAGAGCGAGTCCTCAGCCCATGAACAACTTGATGATCCCAAACTGGGGCCAGAGTATCTGTTAAATTCTTTGAGGAGATCAGAATTGCTCTTTTGACATCCGAGATTTTTGGTTTAGAGCTGCCTCAAGCATACCTTTGACTAGGATGAGAACTTTGCACTCAAACAGAAGCTTCATTTATGTATTTCCTGTGTACAGTTTGTCATCTTTGGTAACACAAATCTGATGTCACTTGTGATCGTAAAGCAAGAGCTACGTAAGAAATACCTGTGAGAAGAAAAATCCATTTTAAAGTAGTCATGATTCAGTTTAGGCTGGGAAATATGGGAGGGCTTTAACTGGCTAGAGAGTGAAGTGCTGGAACAGTTTCTCATTAGGAATGCTGGGAAGAGGAGTCCTGTCAGGTTTCCATATGAGCTAGAAAAGCGTGAGGCAGATTGTGTAGCCTGATCATCTGTCCTGCTGGGGACCTGCCCAGAGGACTCGAGGGCCATCAGTCTTATTGGAATAGACTATTCAGAGCTGCGAAGGTCGCTTTTGATTTTCTGAGAGTTATTCATGCAAATGCAAGTTATTTTTTGTGCAAGCTACCCGAAGTCCAGATGTTTCAGATGGCCTAACAAGCTTCTTCTCCTCCATTGTCTTCTTGCATCCCTGAGCCAAGGTGCAAGCACAGAAGGCCTGCGCAGGGGCGGCAAGGAACAGGAGCCAAATCTTGGACGTGACGTGCAATCGATGGCCCGCAGAGCCTCCGAGAGATGTCGCTTCAGGAGAAGTGCTTGGTTAGGCACTCTGTATGCCAGAGAGATTTGTGTCCACCCGCTTTTGTCTGCAGGCTGGCAGATGAAAAGGGGACTTCTGTATGTGCAGCGAGGTCATGCACATCTGAGAAAACTGAGCAGCCGAGGATCATTTCCCTGAGCAGCCCTGGGTTAGAGCAAAGCCTGCTTGCAGAGGAAGAAAATGAATCCTATAAATGGGTTTGATATCATTAGCAGAGAGGGCATCAGAACGTGTATGCAGAGAGGAAGAGATCGTGGCTGGGTGTGCTATCTTAATTGTAGCGCTTCCTGGCTTGACCTTAGTACAATGCCCTTTTCAGTGGGGCATACCTACTAACACATGCATAGTAAAAGGCGTGAATAATAACATACAAAGCAAATATATATGTTTGTGTCGGAAAAAAATGCTTCTACTTCTTACTTACGCTCTGTGTGGTGGGCTGTGTTTATGGGCTGACTTTTGTAGGTTTTGCTGGCATAAAGGCAGGCAGTCTCTGCTCAGGAACAGATTTTCGTGCATTTTCCAGGTCACAAAGACAGTGACCTAATATATGTTAAAAATAACAAAAACCTGCACAGGGTAAAATGGTTGTATAAGTAAAATGATGCTTGGAGCGTGCTGAAATCTGTAAATTCCTAGCAAGAGAGACTCATCCTCTTTCAATTTCCTTCCTCATGTTTTAGTGGGCTGCATGGTGGGTGCCTATTCCACCAGGCTCGTGAGTCCAGTGCTGCCTGTGTGGCAAAGGCCACTGTCTAGTCCTCGGTTGGCCTTACGTGCTCCAGAAGTAAAGCTCAGCATTAAGCTTTTAACCGTGGTGGGCCTGGGGTGTGGAGGATATATCAGGTGAATATCTGCTTGGGAATATGGATATCAATATTGATGAATATGGATGAATATTGTTTCCTTTTGATTTTAGTAAGACTGAGTGAAACACCACAGAAAGGTTCCCGTCTGGGACTGGAGTTACCAAAAGCAGCTGATCTTGGTGCTGAGCGCTTGCTCATTTTTCCAGGCTAATTAATCACTTCTTGTTTTCAAGAGTTTGTATTTGCCTGCAGATGCAGAAAAGGGAGCGAGTTACTTCATTGAAACAGACCTTTTGTTTTCAGCTCTATGTAGAGAGCCTTCCTTGTTGCTTACCTCTTTAATCGGGCAACTTTTTTTAATCTTATTTTGACATTTGTGCTGGAATTAACATGATTGGCAGCAGAATCCAATAAATGAGAATTTCAGAGGTGTTTCTGTGCCGCTAAGTGAACCTTTGCCTGCAGTTTGACTTGGCAGCACTTGTAGAGTTCTGCATCAGCTGGATTTTATTGTGTGGGGAGATGGATAATCAAAAAGGGAATCGCACGTGCCTGCAAATTAAACGTTTTGTTCAGAGTGCTCGCTTGCCGTTGAACAGCAGCGTAATGTCAGGGAGAGGAGGTGGGGGGGGTACCCAAGCCCAGCGCGCCCAGTGCTGAATGCCTCGTCGTGCAAGAGCACAATGGACGAATGTTCAACAATGCAGTCGTGTCAAACCAAATCAGATCATGAGCAGCACTGGCTTGCTTCGCTTTATTTGCAGGGAAGTTTGTCATCCCTGCCTCATGATTAATGCTGCTGATAAGCGCAGGGGGAGTTACTGTACACAGCAAATGTGTGCTTTAAAACCTTTTTGAATATTAATTCCCTAGCAAAGATGTTTCTGACGTTTGCCCTTTGCAAGCCTTCCTGAATAAGTCGTGATACTGCTGCACAAATGCTGTAATTGATTTAATTGCGCCAGTATATGCTTTTTTCTGCCTGTTGCATTGAGAAGGCATTGCACTACGTAGAGAAGAGATGCATCCACAAGCGGGCATGACCTCTCTTGTGCCAGCCCAGGAGCTTCAAAATCGATGGGTCACGCTCTGCTTCTTGGATATAGAGCCAGTCCTACTGAAGCTTGCGATGCTAATTTGTCTGAATATTGATATTATGTTGGGAGAAGTCCTCCTCCTCCTCCCACTCCCCTACCTCAATGGACCTATTGATCTTTTTGTTGTGATTGTGTAATTTATGGACCTCAGTCTTATTGTTGAAGAAAATTATCTACTGAGCAAGCTGATTTTCAGTGTATGCTTTTAATACTGTGGGGGAGTGGAAGCAACATAAAGCAACAGCATTTCTGAATTGTGTGTGATGGGACATGGCATGAGCCCCATAGCTACCAAGTTGGTTTTGATATGTGGAAAAGTTTGGGGTCTTCATGGGGTTGAGGGTAGTCAGGCTGTGCATGTTGGGGGTGTGTGTGTGTCAGGCATCGACTTCTTTTTGGTTTTATTTTAAAAAAGAGGGTATTATTAATATAGCAATATAACAAAGCAATATAACTCAGGTTTGCTGTTCATATAGGACAAGAGAAAACTGCCTCAAGGTTTAACTCAGGTTTGCTCTTCATAGGTAGGACAAGAGGAAATGGCCTCAAGTTGCACCAGGGGAGGTTTAGATTGGATATTAGGAACAATTTCTTCTCTGAAAGGGCTGTCAGGCATTGGAAGGGGCTGCCCAGGGAGGTGGTGGAGTCACCATTCCTGGAAGTTGTTTATGATGTGTGGACGTGGTGCTTAGGGACATGGTTTAGTGGTGGACTTGGCAGTGTTAGGTTAATGATTGGACCTGGTGATCTTAAAGGTCTTTTCCAACCAAGAGTTTCTGTGATTCTCTCCTTGTTGCATGGACAGTCTTTGCCTTTGCTGCTTGCGTGTTTGTCTGATGTTCCCTAGATACATGTTCACCTGAGGGTGCTGAGCCAGGCTTCTTCTGGAGCTGAAAGCGGAGTTCAGCAGCAGCTCTCCCCTGCAGAGGGAACGGCACTCACCCTGCCCTGGCTCTGCACACACTGCCTACTTGCTGAGTGCTCCAGTTAACCACGGAAGAGCCAATGCATTTAAAACATGGGATCTGTCAGGCAGCTGGCGTTAGCAAATATTGCAGGAGCGTTGTCAGAAGTGCCGACATGTTATCATAGGATCACAGATGGGGGAACTTTCGTGGCTGTTTCTGAAGGGCGCATCAGGATATTCTGTAGTTCAGCTTTGTTCATATTCCTCACCACAGCTTGTAGGAAGAATTACACCTTTTAAGGTAGAGATTCTGGATGTTGTTTTCTGTCACTTCTGCTTCGTAGAAAAATGTGTAATTATTAATAAAATTAATGAAATAATTAATGTGATACCATGGCTCCATAAAAAGCTCCAGGGATTAAGAAATTTTAATAATTTAGGAGTCTCAGTCGCAATTCCTGAAAAAACCCCATATTTAAATTTTATTGAAGCACTCCAGTCCTCCTTGTTGCTGGCACATTTGGAACACTGTGTTGCAGTAAAATGCCGAGAGTTGTTGCAGCCTCCCTCGGGATGGGACCAGAATGTGTAACTCACTGGTTTAAGTCAGAAAGGGTCAGTCTGTAACCAGATTTTTTTGCTTTATTTCTGGAAGGCAGTACTACTTTCGTAAAGATATGTCTGCAGTTACCTTCCAGAATAACTTGGTGTTTTTCTGTGTGACACATAGGTCTGGAGATGGTAGTGTATTCTCCTGCAAACTGCTGGTCTAGGAGATTGAGGGAGAGACCTTTGTGTGCTGAAAACCAGTACCACCACTCTTGCTCTGGGACAGGATGAGGAGCTTTGTGCTCTTGAAGGAAATGAGGGTTCGGACGTAGTTTGAGGCAACTGCCAGTTGAGACCGGTGCATGGGCTCACCTCCTGGTAAACGTAAGAGCGCTGGAGCTGCTCTGCCTTTGCTGTTGGGTGCTCCAAGAGGTGCCGCAGGATGCTGTCCTGGCCCACTTTCTCTTCACATGGATATATGGCCTTCCTGGGGGAACGCCTGCTAGGAGGAAAGAAACATGTGAGAGAGAAATCTGGTTGGTCCTGTCGCATTCACTGATCAGTTTGAAGCAGGGATGATGAATCAATAAATCACGCCAGGATAGTTTTTTGCATTATTCCATTTATTGAGTGCATGGAGGGTATGTAATAGAACAAATGCACCCCACAGACCTTTTTTAAAGAGCATTGGGATTGCAGTGGTGAGCATTTGGAAAATATTTGGGGAACTGCATTGACCATTGACCAATTTTGCCTTTTTTCAAACGCAGTGTGAGGTGGTCTTCAACTGCATGATTCTTTTCTCCTGAAAAGCTTCTTTTGTGGGCAGGCTCTGATTCAGCAAGGCATTTGAAGTAATTGGCAAACCCATAGGCTAGACGTCAGTGTAAGCATGTGTCTGCTTAAACAGGTACATGAACATCCTGGTGATGCACAGCCCACTTACACAGGATCTGTGATGGAGAACACTGTTACAGGGGTCGTGGTTCCTCATGGTTTACACATGCTGTTTACACACACTCACTGGCACACTCACTCTTCCATTCTTCCATCAAATACTGTGAAATAATCATTCTTCACCCTTCACTGAGCCCAGACTGGAGGCATCTCCTGAATGTTAGCAGGAAGGCTTGATCAGGTTACTTGGGAGCTGGTTTTCATGGTGGTTTTGCTCATCACTTTTCCATGATGAGCACTCTTCACGCTGGCTAAAGCAAAATAAAATAATAAAACACATGCCATGGATTACCTTCCATAGTCGTGTTTCATAGAAATTTAAAAAAAAAATCACATCCCAGCACTATTCTAGCCAGTATTTTAACCACATATGAGGCAAGAGGACCTAACACCATTTCTCTTACTGCCTTTATTTCTTTAAACTTGCAACAAAAACATTAATGACAAGCAGACAAATATAAACTGAAGCTGTGTGTCTTATTGTGTGTCCAAACAAGCAAGAAAAACAGTCTCAAGGAAAGCCATAGGTTTGAAATCTGAATTTTCCAAATCATAAATAATGTATTTAGTCTGGCTATTCTGACGTGGAGTTTCAGCTGTAACGGGCATGCTGGGCTGAGCTGATGGGCAGAACTGAACAGATTAGACATGTAAACTACATGAGCTGCAAAGAGGATTTCATCTTTTCGGAGGGGGGGGAAAGTCCTTCATCAAATGTGTAAAATTTCTTTAATAACTAGACCTGTCAGGGAAGCGCATGGAGTTCCAGCAGCAATAATCAGTGCTTCAACTCACTAGAACAACCAGCGAACCAAAAGATTTGCATTTATCTAATTATTTCAGGACTCAAACAAGTGGGTATCATTGCCCTCATGCCAAATAAGGGCACATACAGAGAAAAAACAAAAGGAGGAGCTGGGTTACAATAATTTTTTACATGATTTAGGGACTGCCTTTTACAGATTGTTTTCAGGGCTGAGCCTATACAGCCCAGTGTCCCGTTGCAGACAGGGATCAGCCCTGGATCCTCTTGGATACTCACCAGAAGCCCAACTCCCCCTGCTGCCACTCTATTAGCCCAAAATGCATATAAACACATAGTCACGTCTTGCATCCACCACGCCCTGTGGCATCCGGTTGAACTGGTATTTGTAGATCAGGGCTTTGAATTGCTCACTCTGAGCTTGTGCTCTTTTTGATATGCAGATGTTTGCAGAGATGCGCAGACCTGTCCCCTGAGGTCCCTCGCTCTGTAGGCTGCGGTTTAACATGAGGAAATAGCAGTCCCCACCTTCCCAGGGTGGGCCACCGCCTCTACTCCTGGGAGTAAAGCCCGTGCATTAGTTGTGTCCTGTTTTGTGTTCGGATACAGGATTTAGAGGTGATGTGTCACTGGTCACAAATAACTGTCACCTGAACGTGTGCAAATCCCAAATCCAGGCAGGTTGTACCTACTTCCCATGTGTCTTTGGCTGTGGCTGCTTGTTTTATTGATCTCCCTTTGGATGAAAGCTGTCGAAAAGCCTCTTGCATCCACAGCCCTGTCACTGGGAGAAGACTGCTGGAAGGAACAAGGTCAAGCGTGTCTGATTTTCAAGGCTGACCATGCTACAGCCCTGGTGCAAGGCACAACCAACCCTCCTCTCCCTCAAAACACACTCTGGGAAACCTCAGCACAGAGTTTTCTACTTCAGCAATAAAAACCTGTTGCAGAAGGAATTACGCACTCTCTCTGTCTCTGCTGGGCTTGAGGGCTCTCAAGGAGAGTGATCAGTGAGGAAGTTTATGAGCTGTTGTTGGAGGAGTAGGAGATAAGAGGGGTGGCCAAGCTAAGCTGTCGTCGGGATATTATGCTGCTAGCCTGACCAAGGAAGCAAGCAGGAGCGCAGTTTCTCTCCAGCCCCCTGCTGATGCTGCAAGAAGGCTGTTTGCTGTGCGGAGGGTAGACTAGACCTCAGATTTAAAGGCAATTTAGAGCTCCATTGACTTGTAAGATAAAACGGTGATTTGAGTTTATTTCATTCCTCCCATGACTAAGGGACAGTGAGCCAGTGCAAGGGAAACATGAAGTACCTTAACCCAAACTCAGTGTTTACCAAAAGCTTGAAGGCAAGCCAGGCCTTTGCTGTGTCTGAGGGAAACATCCTTCTTCATGTGCAGCAGCGGGGAAAGCCTGTGTGGTAGGAGGGTTTAACCTGCACCAAAAAGCATGGATTGGGATGGCTCGGGGGGGTGGAAATGAAAGTTTGCTGGAGAGCATTTGCTCCATACTTGAAAATGGCAGATACTTTGAAAAAGCTTTATGTTGTACCTACTTGATGTTTCCCTCGCTGTGAATTGGGAGAACTTTGTTTCTTTCCTTCTGGTGGTGTCCCTGTATTTATCTTTTTTAGTTTCTCAGGGCAAATAGGAGTGAAACTGAGCAGTGGCTCCAAAAATCCTGGGTTGCTGAATCAATAGCATCTCTGTTCTCCTAAAAACATAAACAACTTGATCTTTAAAAAGTGAGGTGTTCAAAAGCTGGGCAGTCCTGCATTTCTTGGAGCTGCACGACAGGGAGTTGGAGCAGCACGCGGTCACACTTAATTAGACAGCCTGGGGCTGGGATGGCTAATGCTGCCTCTGCCGGACCTGAGCACGCTGGATACGAACCTCAGCAGAAGTCTCCTCTGCTTTTATCCCCCCTGTTACGGTACAGAAGGGTCTTTTTGTAAATGGGGCAGTGCCGCTTCTTGTGAGCTGGCTTGCGAGATGCCATGTCAACTTTTGTTCTACACCTGAGATGTAACGACTTGGCACTTCGCCACCAAGTTATCCTACGTGGTAGATTAACCTGGATTTGTGCGCTGGAGGCTCCGGAGCCGTAGAGCGCTGTGTAACCTTTGCTTTTGTCACTTGCGAGGCTTGTGTTTTAGGTCATTTATCTTGATAATGAGTTCTGTTTCACACCTCTTCAGACAAGCACAAATGTGGAAACAAATACCATTAGGGAAGGAGGAGGGTCTGGACGCTCAAGTCTCCAACAGATAAATAGCGTTTTTACCTCTGGCAGTACATGGAGGTCTTTCATTTTCATACCTAGCAGGCAGCTGATGTCCTTGCTGTCAAGGAGGAGATGCATCTTGTCCTCCTTCTCTTGCAGACAATACCAGATGTCCATTGGTAGCCCGAAAGCTGTGAAACATGTGGGCAGGGTAGATCTGTTCCTTGCAAAAGCTGTTGTGTGAGTGGTGTCTGAGATGGGCACTCAAGAGGGGTGGAGTCCTCTCCTTCCAGTTGCAGCCTCAGTTGTGTTGTTTAAAGCAATGTGGGCATTGTCTTTTGGGTTTTTTTTTAATGCTTAGAGAATTTTAGAAACCCAAGTCTGAAAAAGGAAGACTCTTCTGTGTGAAATGTTTTAGCTTATACCCAGAAAGTGCTGCAAATCAAAAGGCTCTTTTGCTTTTTTGTGAAATGAGGCAGACTATGGCTAAGCATCATCAGAGGACAGATGCTCTTCCTGGTTTTCAGAGAAATTTTGCTGGTGGAGTGAGTGGCAAGAAGGGCTGGAACCAAAGTCCTTGTTTACTCGTGGTACATGTTCTCTTTTTTCAAAAGCAGCACCCCTTACTGGAGGACAGCAGCTGCCAGGACGAGGCTTTGCAGAGAGCCGGTCCCGGCTGCCAGCCCCTCTCCCAGGAGAGGTGGCAGGATTTGGCCCCTCGGAGGTGCCTCCCCTGTGACTGCAGTTAGACCCGGGCTCCCATGCGGCTGTGTGAAACGCTTCTGCCAGGGCCGGGCTCTGACATGGGTTTCTAGGAAACCTGGATTATTATTCCGCTTTTATTGCAATCTTTGAAGCGTTCATTGATCTATTTATTTTTATGGCAGAAGACTTCTGTTGCATTGTCTCTGGGCTGTATTGCAGGTTTCAGTGCTAGTGCCTGATGCGGCAGATTTTTGTTCAAGGTACTAACCCCTTCATACCAAGGTCTTACACCGGTTAGTCCCATACTTAGACTTAAAGCTCTTTAAGGGAGGAATTAATCTGTGTGTGTCTTTGAATGGGGTGTACCTGGCCCAAAAGAGCCAGATCTGGCATGGAGTGTGTAGCTATTACTGCAGTGGAAGTAAAGGCTCCCTTTCTCCACTAGCATGATCAAAGACTTACACGACTAGGATGTTATGCAAGGAGGGCCTAATCCTGCATCTTGGGCACCAAGTGCCCTGTCCTCAGCATGTTCAATACTCCAGGTTACAGTGGATCGCGAGCGTGATGCTGGTTGTGAGTAGCTGAGGATTGGCCCTGGCACTTTCTTACAGTGTTCAGCTGGTTGGAGCTTGCAAGGTAGAGGGACGGATGTAGTATTCTGGGGAAGCTGCAGAGCCTTTCTGGGCTTTTCTTACCCAAAGGAGAAGCAGCACTGCAGTGCTGTGCTGGAGGAGATGGTACATCAGTGCTTTAAGGACTGAGCTGTTGAGCTGCTGTGGGAATGGAGGTTTAGGAGCATTTCAAAGGTGGATGGATCCTGCACAGAAGTTTCTCTGGGTTGCAGCTGCTGGAAATACTAGAGATGTGGGCATCTCTAGATACCCATTTGTTGTGGATGTTTCATCACCCTGAACACACTAGGTTACCAAACAAAACTGGGCCTTTTAATGAGAAAATGTGCTCTTGATATATTGCTTTATTTTATTGACCCTTCTCAGTTCTTTGCACTCGGGCTCCCTGTCTGCCATTGTGCTGGTTGTGGTTTGCAGAGTCTGCTCTCTAGGACAAGTAGGCTCCTGGAGATCCTTGTGTGTCAGAAGCTTTGCTTTTCTCTGTGTAAGCAATTTGGCCAAGCTAGATTTCCTTATGCTTATGTGGCCTTCCAGGCAGCAACATGGAGGAGGGAAAAAAATAATTACACTTTAAAAGCACAGAACCGTGAACATGAAAGTCAAAGCACTGACACCCTTCGAACCTCAAACTGAGTAGCTTCCAGCTGAGGCTGTTTTTTCTTTTTATTTTAAAAACCAAAACAGCACATTGTCAGTGTAGATATACTATGTATTCTGAAAGAATTTCCAGGGTTTAAGTATAGCTATTAGCTGCCTCCTTTTAAACGAGCCATTTCAGGGTGATAATCTCCCCCTATCAGATAATGATTTTGAGCAATTGGCATCTCTGATACTACCTTTAACCTTTCCATGTATAAGACCATTACGATGGAGAAAACATACACTGAGGAAACCACACAGTCCTCTTTTGTGAGGAGTCCTTCCTCTTCAGCAAGAGGAACAGCTTAAACAACAGTCAGTAGTATGTTGTGGTTTCTCCTGCGAGAGCACCACAGAGTAAATGAGATTGTGGATTCATGGAAAAGTCAGTGCCACGTGCCACACAGCGGTGTCCTTGGCTGGCTCCGAGAGTGTCACCTGCAGGCTTTGGTTCGGGCTGTTGATCCTTCAGCAGAGGGGACTGAGCCAGCAAAACCTGGCAGAGCAGAGCAGGTGAGGGAGAGCACAGCAAGGAGGAGCAAGATGCTTATTGGTACTGCTGAAAGGGTGATTTTTAAGAAAAAAACACCTAGGCTTCCCCCCCCACCCCCCCTCCCCCCCCCCCCCCCCCCTTCGTGCTGTGATCTCTGCAAGCAGATCCGGTGTTGCTGTTTGCATTCCACCCTAATCTATAGAGTGTTGATCTAGATGTTTAATGAGTGGATTGGTGTGAAATCAGGCTTCAGGCTCCCAGGCAGTGGCTTCAGTAAATACAATAAGCAGCCGCTCTTCTAGCCTGGAGGGGTTGTTATGAATTTTTTATCACTGATTTTTATGACGTGCCATTCTGACAGCACTTGGATTTGTAGAAAGAAAAAAAAAAGCCGCACACCATCCTCAATTTCCCAAGAAATCTCCATTTCAAACGTTTACACGCTGCCAGAACTACTACCTAATTGTTGGTGGGTAAGCCCCTGTGTGACTGTGCAAGCCTGGGAGACAGACACTTGAAAAAGTCATCCTGATATTTACTCTGACAGGCAGATAGAGGTACCATGAGGCCAGTCAGAGGGTGTCGGGCACACTCTGATGAGCTGCCTGGGCGCTCAGGGACAGGCATAACCGCTGAAGCCCACATCAGTCTTAACTCTCTCATTCAGCTGATGCTTGGATTTTCAGCAGTGTTGTTTTTGCCATCCCTGTTATTTAATGATGCTCACAGTGCCTCCCAGAATAGCACGTGGACCGGTTGTGTACAACTGCCCCCAATTAATAAGGTTTCAAAACTATTGTCTTGCTCTTAATCTCTTGTAAAGGCTAAAAACCCACCAGAAGATCCTAAAATGAAAAGCAGCCCCTTTAAGATAGCCGTACTAAATAGGGGGGTAGAGCCTTTTTAGTAGGAGAGCTGAAGGGGGTAGAGGCAGCCCTGTTCTCCAACTTCTATGATGAGATTACTCGCACTACAGGGACACATAATGCCGAGGGCTGTGCAAATACAGCCTTGGAGTACTTGCATGCTCGGTACCCGGAGAGGGAAAGGCAGAGAAGGGAGAGGGGGAAGGCAGTGCCCTGGCTCTCCAGAGTAGGGCAGCGGGGGATGACAAGACCCGGGAAGGGGCAGAGGGGGCTGGCCCACTAGTGGCTTTGAGGTTGTAGGCTCCCTGCCTGCCACCTGCTCCAGGGTCTTCCCTCATCCCACGGGATGTTGGAGAGATTTAGCAGGCTCCAGATTTATTCAGATACGTGCCAGGCTGCCGTGATCTCGATGCACTCCTCAGCCTATGTCACAAGTGGGTGTAAAACACTGAAAACTCCTATTGCGTGGACATAAACAGCTGCCCAAAGGAACGAAGCAATGGGGAGGCAGGTACGTAGCTCAAAAACATGGGTACCCATCTGTACAAGCAACAGCTCCTTCTCTGCTGCTCAGAGCTGCCGAGCAGGGGCTGTGGGACAGCTGTGGGGCCAGTTGCAGGAGAGCGGAGTGTGCTGCAGCACGCACAAACCGGAGAGAGGTTGGCCTGCTATTAAAAATAGGTAATGGGCCGTGACGTCCACCAAATGAGGTCTTGTGATAGTCACAACAAATGCAGTATTTCAGGCAGATGAACATAATTCTGTCAGTGGGATTAGAAGGAAATGCTGCAAAATTACACAGATGTTTTTCAAGAAATCGTAAAAAATTAATTGAAATTGTTTTTTTATTAGTCGTGTGCTATGTTGCCACACAGCACTGGGTGTGTGGATTAAAAGGCTGTCTGGATTTTTAGGGGGGATGAGGTGAAGTGGCAAGGACTCTATGGGACCGGCTGTAAAGAGCTCAGGGGAGGCTTTTTCCTGCCTTGTCCAGCAGCTTTTCATCTGCCTAAAAGGAGGATGCTCCTGGTTATACCTTTCGGTAAGGCCAGCTGGGAGGGAGAGGCATGAGCTTACCACGCCGGTCGATGCCAGATGTGAGGATGGGGCAGGCACCGCTGCTACAGCACTCAGGGCAGCAGAGGAAAAAATCCATTTCAAGTCATGTTTCTTCGATTCTCGCTTGGCTGGTGCCATTTTGCTTGTGCCGAGGAGCCGGCCAAGTACACAGCCTCCCCTGGCAGCTTGCACAAAAGGCAGCGGTGTCCGGTTTGCCCAGCAGTCAATGAAAAATTAGAGTAGTCCGAGGAAACCTCGGATGCATATGGGCTTCCTCATCCGAGGGCTCCAGCCCTTCCAGCTGAGCTGCAGGCCCTGGCTTTCAGCCTTCACAGCCAGTTTGGTTCCTTGGAAATTGAGTGCGTGTCACATTCACAGCACAGACTTTGAGGAAGCGTGCGACTTGCATTGCAAGGGTTTCTTTCTGATGAGGTGTGCTTGCTGCAGCGTTCTGTGCTAGAAATCAAATGCTTGCTGCTTCTTGCAGAGGACGAATCACAAAAGCTCGTGGCTGGGTTTCTTCTTCATTGCAGATCCAAGCCGTGCAAATGGCTAGTGATGGTCGAGAGTGACTGCGCTGCCTGTCTGTAGCATTCGCATAGCTCCCAGCTTAGCAAGTCAGGGGTTTGGGGAGTCAGGTGAGGTAAATGCCCGGAATGTGAAATATGATTTATTACCTGTTTAAAAATAACACACAAGTGCCCTAGCAGAGATGTGAGCTCCTTGTGTGGGTCTCCATCCCAAACGCATTGCAGACTAGTCAGAAGGCGAACCAAAAGGCAGAGTCATAGAGTCCAGGCAATTCGCCTTATATTGTGTCAGATGCATGGATGGAGTTTTTGGATTCTGGGCACCCTGCAATTGCTCCCACGGTGGTTGGTGCTGTGCTGAGGGGACAGGGCTGTTTCTGCAGATGTTGCCAGCATCCTGTGGACTGACCTGCCCTGGCCACTCTGCGTACATGGCTCGGGTTCGGTGTCGCTGAGAGCCGTGCCAGACTTGTGTTGCCTCCCTCGCTGTGCTTAGCAGAGGCCCAAAATGGGAAGATCTCATCGCTCCCTGGTCTTGCAGAAAGAACAAGGAGCAAGCTTTTTCTACTGAATATCCAGTGAAATCTGTGAAATGCTGCTATTGATTTTATGAAAGCAGTTAATGAGTTGACTGTAAAGTAGGAAAGTTGGGAGCAGAGAAACAAGCTGTGTAGGTTGGGGTTTATGTGAAGGAGGATGCCAAAAATCATCATTACGCTTGCTGAGCGGCAAAACCAAGCTATGAAATGTGCCATCTCTGTTGGCACCTCCTGGGTGGGTGGGGTGGCAGTGGTGTCCCCTCCCGGTGCAAGCGAGGCAGGCTGCTACTGCGGGTTTCAGCCACAGTCGCCTTCGCCCCGGGCATCTGTCCCCGGGCTGAGGTGGTTCAGGCCTGCAGCATGGTCTGGATGGGGCCCGTGGAGCAGCAGGCAGCAGCGCCTGTGTCGCAGCCAGTGGTCAGGGTGAAAACAGAGTAATGCAAACAAGTACTGAGTGTAGTTGGTGGAGGTGGGCAAACCTCACTTTGAGCCACTCTGTACGTGTCAGCATCTGAACGAGGGCAGAAGTATTGTTTCTGCAGGGGCGAAGTTACCTAGGAGGATGGGCTCCGTCTCCCTTCAAGCGGGCTGTACAGACCTCTGCTAACATGCTCCCGTGTTCAGTGCCACGAAGGTGACGCCGTGGGAAAGCTCGCTGCGGCCAAGGAAGCATCTCCCTCTGCAGAGCCGCATCTTTATTTAATGTTTTACGATGACCTCCTCCGGCATGGTGATCTTCCCCAGTCTGTGAATTCTTGTGTGGTATTTTAGAGCTTACTTCTTGGGGAGGGATTTTTTTGACTTTAAACACCTGGATGGGGAAATATGTTTGAAAGATTTTGGAAATGTTACAGCGTTCAGCTCCTTCGGTGCCGGGGAGTTAATTTCTTCATTTAATCCTTACCTGACATTGCTTTGCCTGTTGTACAGCTGTGGGAAACGCTGAAGAGATTTGCATCGGATTTGTTTGGCCCTGCCGTGTGGCTAGTAGGATCAGATTTTAGTGGTTTTATCAGCCTGTCAGCGTGCATCATTTTCTCTCGGGGGAAAGAAGTGATCCGCTTGCCTTCCCTGCTTGTTTCACGTTTGACTTGGTGTTCCCACTGTGGCAAAGATACCCTGAACCCTTTTAATGGTGCTTCTTAGGAGATGGCGATAAAAAAAATCTGTTCTCTGAAGACATTTTCTCAGCCTGCGGGCTAATTGGGGCCACCAGTGATTTGAAGTAAGCATCGTTGTAAATGAGCCCCTGACCAGGTTTTGCATTTGTGTCTCCCTGGTCTGTCCTTACATTTTAGGGATTTTGATTGTGAAGACCAAGTCTCAGGTACCAAATCTCAGTCATGGCTGTGCTGAAAGCAACTCTTTTATCTCTGTAAAGCAAACTCTCCTAACTGTAAGGAGGATTAACGCTAGTTAGTTATGTCTCTTTATATGCCTGTAGCCCCACAGGGACACACGCTGACTCCAGTGGCTCCTCTGTGGCACAATAGGTGGACAAACAAGGCAGGTAGCTTTGAAATCTCTGGGTCCAGCGAGCCCTACAGTGGTTCTGCTGGAAACTGTTGAAATCTGCAACCAAACACCAAGCAGACCTGCACTGTGTTTTTTTGAAAATTCGTCCTTGAATGTTCCTTTGCACCTGTGATGTACTTGGGGGATGAGTTACAGATTTCCTATTGGAATTTTGTCAGATTTGCTTTACGAGAACTCCTTTAAGATGGAAATGGAAGACGTGGCCTCGTCAAACAACTTGCTTTGTGATTTCAGCTTGTTCCACCCTCAGTCGGTAAGGGAAAACATAGCATGAAAACACCCTACTTGAGTTAAGCACATGAAGACGTGGGATCGAAGCATCCCCGTTATGAAGTGGCATCACGTCACGTGCTGTGGCTCGCAGGGCCACTGGGAGATTTCTCAGATGGTGTCTGTGTTGTGCAACCCTTCGAAAGCAGAGCGCAGTGCGGGAGAAGTGTTCTCACCAAAAATCTCAGGAACTTCACTGAGTAAATGGCATAATGAAGACTGAAGAGGACTTCAGTGCTCTGAAACAGTTGTGAAGTGCTTAGTTGAGCAGGAATAGACTGAAAGAAAGAAAACCTAAGGGTTTTTCCTTTTTCTTGCATGCAGCCACTGGCAAAATCAACGGTTTCATCTTTGCAGAAATTCAGGTGCCAGTGCACATAGTCGCCATCAAAACACTTCAAATGAAAAATCGCCACATTTAATAAGGGCTTTTTAAACAGAGCAGTTGGCAGCTACCTGCTTAGTTTGAATGATTTTATTAGTATAAATTAGCCATTTTTCTTTCGGTTTCTTTCACTATTGTGATTCGGGTTTACGCCCAGCCTCCTATACGTTTTTGTGTGCTTAAGATATTTAAAATAGATATAGAGAATCTGTCTCTATTCCTGACAGATTGACCAATTAAGTGTAATTTGACAAAGAGAAGGCAACTTTCCTGTTTTCCTAGTGAGAACTGAGCTTACTGATTTCGTAATGGCCCGTAGAAGCTGCACCCCTCAGATGTAATGACTGTCTGGAGAGTCCTCGTCATTCTGATGTCTAATTGGTGGTGCCAATTTGCTGTGCTTCAGTTGTGTACTGGGTCAAACCAAAGGATCCATCTGACCTTTCTGCCTGGCTCCAAAACACCCCATGTCCTGGAGGACAGAAAGGATTGGGTTACCCAAAACGGTGCTATTTCCCTGAAAGGCAGATACCGTGCTGGCAGTGTCATGCTGTTGTTACTGGTGACGGACGCGAACCGAGGGCGTCTCTGGAGTCAGCTCTGCGAGATGGAAGAAGCCCACATTGTTAGTTTAGAAGATGACCCTGTTTGTGTTAGAGTTTTCCTTCACATTTCCAAATCATGTTGGTATTGTTTGGGTTTTTTTTAAGTTCTTGATGCTTAGAGCACTTAACTGAAACTTTACAGTGGTCTTTTCCAGTGACTGTAATCTTTTCTGCTTTCCACCACAGAGCCTCAGCCTCTTGCAGAGCAATAGCTGAGCTGTGAAAATTGCTTTAACAGTTGCCAGGCAAGTTGAGTGTTGGTCAAAAGCTGCATAGAAGAAATTGTTATGGATGCTGGGTATTTCATTCGGCTGTTTTCAGCACTGGCTGATCCTGTTGTTTCGCCATGCTTTCTGAGATGACCCTGTTCTAGCTTAGCTGGAACGGGGCAGTGGTAGAGAGGCCGTGAGACTGCAAACAGGAACTTAAACAGCTCAGATGGGCTGATGTGTATTGAAGGAAGAACAGCCCAACCGATAGTAATTATCTTGAAACAGCAATTAAGTTGTCTTAATTCACTGTTGTGGGCCAGTGCTTTTTCAGATGTCAGAACATGAGCTCAGCAGCCACAACCTCAGGTTGTGTCACCGTGATCATTTTTCCTCCCTTTGTGCTGTCAACTTCCATTTCGGGCTGTGTCATGTTCAGCCAGGCAGGATGTCTTGTGAAAATCCTTGCCCACGTGCCCGTTAGCCTCCTTCACAGATTGTGATTTTTTTGATTGCATTCCCTTAATACATCCTGTAGCACAACACATCGTCTGGTCCTTGTCCATCTCTCTCCAATGCTCTCTTACCCACTGCCTTAAAGTGCTCTGGGCTCACTTGCATTGCTGGACAATTTGTAGCTCTTTACCTGTTCGGTTCCCTATTGCAGTTGATATTTTTAGGAGATACAATTTTTCGCTTGATCATCTGCTGTGGGTGAAGAAAACCTCCCCAGGGTGAGCGGAGGAGGAAGCATGGCTGGTGCTGATGTAACGTCCTTAGGGATACTGCTCTTGCCCAGACTAGTGTTAGTATAGGGAATGTGCTTGCTTCACCCCTTGTAGCTGTGGTGAAACAAATTTTCACCCCTTTTAAAACAAATACAGGCTTTGCCTGCATTGGAGAATTTGCACCTATTACAGCTAATGGTGGGCAATTAGTTTGAATCCAGCAGAATCTCTGCTGTCACAAATTGCAGCTTAACTTTCCTTCCCTTGTTATGCTGTCGGCAGCTGTAATTGGGTCAAATGCTGCAGCACGGATGAGACCACCACTGCCCGCATCCCACTCGGCAAAGGGATGCCACGCTGCTGGCTGCTGAGACCGGACGGGGCTGGGGCTGCATGTTGCACTGACCAGACATACCCAGTGTGAATTGGTTTTACGACAAGCCGAGAAGCAGGAGGGAGAGGATGGAGCCACCTGGTCCAGCATTTTGTATTTGCTCTTTCCATTGGGTGAAGTGGATAGAGAGGAGAGGGCGTCTGCCTCGTTTGCTGCTGTGCTTCTGGGTAAATAGAGTCCGTCCCTGTTCTGAGAAGTGTATGGTTTTATATAGGTTAAGTGGGCGAGAAGTACAGATTGTTTCCATTTTTCCTGGTGGGGGAACTGCGAGACAGAGCAGTGTTCGACCTGCCCACATCACATTGCTGACATTTGGCACAGCTGAGTGTTTTGAGCGCAGATTTCTGGAATGTCAGGCCAGTGCCCTATAAACACAGGTTGCCTTTTGTTGTTTGCTGGGCACAACTGTATGGGAGAAGCAATAAAGGGGCTCTGTAGGCAGGGCACTGAGGAATGCTTGCTCAATTTACATATGAAAACATTTATCCTAATACTCGGAGCTTACATAGCTACCAGCGAGGGGTTTCCATGGGCCTGAAGTCTGGCAGAAAGAGGGTCACGCCACCCTCTTCAAATGAAATGCTTTAATTTTAATTAAGTCCACTACCTCCTGGGAAGTTGCAAGCTCCCAAATTTCTTAATTACCTACTGTGCAGCTGAAGCTCAATTGTAATTTGGGACTTGGAGATTTTTTTTTTCTTTCCTTTTTTAATTGTAAACAGCAGCAGAGAAGGAGCGTGTACTGCAGTAGATGCACTGGCAGTGATAGATGAGCCAGTGCAGGGAGACAGAAATAACATGGCAGATTGGCTGTGGTTTGTAGCTGTCTAGGAACGAAGCCGAAGAGCGCTGCCCGCACACCATCTGGATGAGACAGCGAGAGGTGGCGAGCTTCACGTGAGCGCTGAAAGAGGACGGTGCTTTTCACTTGTCGGAGATCAGAACTGACACTTGGATGTGTTCAGGGTGCCATCTACCCTGTCTAAATATTTATTTCTTGTGCCGTGCTCAGTCTAATGCAATCAGACTACAGTGTGGAGGGCTGCCATATCCTTTTAGCTCTGAATTTGTCTTGCAGTAACAGGCTCTACTGCCCCCAAACTACGCATGCATATTGCAGGCGAGGAGGGAAGTTGGAGCACCAGCCGCGTTACAGCACCTCGCGTTACAGCACCTCGCGCCTTGCCTTCTTATCGCTGTCAATTAGATCCGACAGGGCTTGTTGCATGGACTACCTTAGGGCTTGTCCTGCGGAGCTAGTGACACGCTAGCCAAGTTACGTGCTAGCTCGATTCCTTTTGTATTAGTAGGAAGAGAAATTCGCTAGTAATTTCTTCTGAAATACAAAAATGTAAATTGACTTCTACTGATAGTAATTTGTTTTAATATTTCCACTGAAAATTGAATGATAATGCACTCTGCATGTTTTCCATATATTCCCACTAGTTGAGGAACAGCGTGCTGTGACAAAACCAGTCTGAGCAAACTCTCTGCTGAGCAGAAACATGCTCAGTTTGTGCGTGCTAACCCTCAGTTAAATTATCTGTTGCGCACGCGCTCTTCCACCCGTGCGCTGGCTGTCCTGTGAGGGTAGGCTGGCTTAGGAGAATTGTGGGTTTCTTTGAAAAATCTCTTGGGTCCTTTGGACCCGGGTGAGATACGGAGTTGGGATTGTGCCTAACCGCACCCCCTGGTGCCTGTTGTCATCAGTCCAGTGGTAGCTGTCGCCTCGGACTGCGAAGCTCTCTGTAATAGACTTGTACAGAATTGGTTGCATAAACACATATTGAAGAAGGAGGGTAAACACTGTTTTACATGGAAGAAGAGTGCTTATTGTGCTCATGATCGTTGTCATTAGGTTTGGTCCTTCGTTACTCCAGACTTTTTTTTTTAATAAGAGGGTTAACTTGAACCCACCACCCTGTTATGTCTTTAGTCCAGACTAAAACTATTTCATTTGAATAGCATGGAGAACAGTTTTTCAGGGCTCTCAGTGTGGAGGAGCTATACCATTGGGGAATGTTCTTGTCATGCTTTGTCGGTACGTGGAGGGAAGAAGTTGGAACACAGTTAAGGAGTGGCTTGAGCCAGTGCAAGGAGTGCCCTGTTTAAACAAGCACTTTCCCTGCTCCCCACAGCTGATGTAGGTAGATGCTGAGATTTGGATCATCCCTGGGATAATCTTAGCTTTGGGTGTGGAGAGAAATCCCAAAAGGCTACAACAAGCTTCTGCTGCCTACTAGACAGCCACCTTTAGGTTGGCTCAGACACTTCCCAAGTGGTAGTAGATGTGTCACTGCACAAACAGGAGACCTTCTGTGACAGGGGAAAGCCAGGCAAGGTATTTGAGAGTATCTAAAATGTCCCCACATGCTGGTGTCTGTGCACCTGGGTGTCACCAGAACTTTCCAACCCATGTTGTTGCTGCGTCCTCGTAGATCTGCCTGGCTGCATCCAGATGCCCTGGGCAGGTGGACCGAGCCCCCAGGGGCTCCCTGGCCAAGGTCTCTGTGGAGGATGGTTGTACAGTGCTTTCCCCATGGCTTTGTTTTCCTGTATGTGACCTGTAAATACCACGGGACAGAGGGCTCTTTCTGCATGCAGGCGTGTGCCTACCAAGCGGCCTGCTGCTGCTCGCGCCCCGCGACCAAGATCCAGCCCTGCTCTGCTGTCTTGAGCACCGCTGTGTGACAGGACTCCTGTGTGTTCCCCTCTCTCCCTGCAGCAGGACTGGGCTGTATTGTGAAAGCTCAGATTACACTGAAATTGGGAATGTATTCTGATATTTTAAGTAAAATATACCTCTGGATTTATAACCCATCCTTATGATCTGTTGCAGGCATTTGATTTAATAGGTTTAAAGAAACAATGATGGAGAAGAGATACTCCCCAGTTTTATAAGGGAATTACAAGAGTAATCTGTGAAAAAAATTGTTTGCATATGTGCATGTATAAATTTTCATGATCTTGTATAATTTATATATGACTATATACGTTCACTGTGGGATTTATAGTGTTTAGTTAACTGTGGTGAACATCCCTGAAGTTGTGCTTACAACTTAATGCCAGATAAGTAAATATGCTTATGATTTAAAGGCACCATCAGCTGAATGGGAACTGGTGAGCTTGGCAGAGAGGAGAGAGGATGTCAGCTGTGAAGTTGCTGAGCATTTTGTTAAGGTGGGTGCCTCCGTAAACATTGACAGATGAGGGGTGCTGGGTACCAGGCTGTCCCTCTTCAGCACTGAGGTCTTAAAGCCAACCATTCCCAGGAAACTGTTAGGATGTTTTTTGTTTGTTTGTTTGTTTTTTAGTATTGGAGAATAACCTCTTTAAAATAACAACGTAGAGGTTGGTGCCCACTGTCAGGTAGGGGGAGATTTCTGGAGGGACCCAGACCCAGATCATGTGCTGCAGCAGAGCAGGGGGTCAGGCTTGATAAACTAGAGGCTGCCTTGCTGCCTCGTACTCTGATGAGAATGAGGATAAGAGTCAGTGGAAGCAATAGTAACACTTAATTAAAATACATACTGTTGTCCCCTGTGTATATTTGCCACTGTGTATAATGCAATTAGCATTACTTTAAAGATGCGTGGAAAAATACCTGCTCCTTTGGGGACTTGGTAAGCCACTAATGGACTTTGTGTGCAGTACTACCTCCTTTATTTTTATGAAGTAGGTAAATGGAAAGTAAGTGTTGAAGCAGACCAAGAAAACTCGTGAGGCTGTATAGCACTGGCCCATGCAAAGTGGGTTGTATTTGTCTGGTGGGGAGGTAACAGTCTCTTCTTCTCCCCACAGCATCTGTTTTGGATGGTCTTTTGATCACGCCAGGTCCCATGACCATGGTGGCAAGGCAGATCCTAGAGTCCCCTGGGTGCTAGCCCTGTTCCCAAGGTGCTGCATCCTGTCTTGGCAGTGGCTCTGGGACCACAGGGTGAGAAACCCCAGCTCTTCCAGTCGTCAGGAGGTGGCATAGGAAACTTGCTGGATGCCCTCCCTTATCTTTAGCAGATAAACTAAGCCCCAGGATTAAAGAAGGGAAAAGGGCTGCATGAGAAGCAAGGGAAACTTGTATGCTGCTGTTATATGGTCCTTAGGCTCTCTGCAGTTCCAACCTTCCCATGTGTGGGCAGATCAAGTATACCACCAATACATGAAGTCTTCCGTGTAGTCTCCGTGGCTGCAAAATTATTTTATGTATTTTTGAGAAGTTTATGCGGTTCTGCCATTGCATCTTCCAGAAGCCCTGGTGCCCCAGCAAGCAAAACTCTCATGCTCTTAGGGTTTGTTACTGGAGCCTTTTGTGTAGCTCCCAAAAAAGGTGTGTTCAGTTTAATTGCAGATACGTTACTATTCCAACGTCTTTGTATTTATCTTTGCTTAGTTTAGCCCTCGGAAGTTGTTTGTGTCTGTTTCATGAGGGGTATTAAAAAACAAGTGTTATTCCTAGCTCTGCATGAGATCTTCTTGTTCGTGAAATCGTACCAGCTTGAGACACAATTACCAGGAATAATTGGCAAGACTATTTGCTCTAAACTCAACTTTCTGGTTATTGTTGGCAATGCTTTTCACAAACTGAGATTGGCTATTTAAGGCTGAGTATTATGTTCTTATGCTGAGTAATCAGGCACTGAGACTGTGCACTACAGTAAGATTTTTATTATCATTAAGTGGCACTTTATTTAATCAAAGGAACGAGAGGAGCAGGGTTCTGGTCCTTCAGGTGATGGGGACAAAGAGTTTGGGAGTCACTTCATCCTTACCACCCTGCCAGGGAGGTGCTGTGGTGGACAAAAACACACATCCAAAAAACCCTGTCCTTTCTGACAAAAGAAACTTAAGAAGATGCAGTCCTGTAAGATAAAACCTGCTTTATTTCTCAGCTCCCCCTGGTGCTGCTGTGTTGCCTGGTTGGCGCTACAGATGCCTCATCCCTTTGCTGTGTGATGGGCGAGAGGTGGGCAGGATTTGTGCCCGGCTGCAGGAGTGCTGGGGTGTCGGCGTGAAGGATCGACGCTGCTTAGCGCGTGCCACTTGGCAAAGTTGTTTTCGTGTCTTTTAGTTCACTCTTCTCCAAAAACTCTATTTCATGTACAAATAAGACGTTATTTCAGATTTTTATCAAAATAAAAAGCAAATTAGTAAAAGCAAGCAAAAATTTTGGAGGGTTCTTTTGGAAGAAAGTTGTAGGGACTTTGCTGAAAAACATTGATACACATTTTGATGAAAGAAGTAGTATCTCAGGGCTGCAGGGATGGGCTGAGGGGTAAGAAATGGAAAGCATTAGAAGGGCTTTCCATTAAACCCACCCCCTTGAGAAAGTGAGGGTGTCACAGAACGATGCTACCAATAATGGTGTGAGGTCTCGCCTATTAAACCCATCTAGTCAGATGAGAAAGTAGCATTAGCTGATGGTTTGGGGGGTGAGTCCCTGCTCTTTGGAGAGGTTGGACGTGAAGGGCTGTTTCCTCTGATACAGTAAAAATTGAAAGGTAAGAGGGCTCTGACGCATGGGCCGGGCGCTCCGGTGCTGCCCTGTGTGCTCGGAGGATCAGCAAACGGCTGAATAATGCCGCACTGTGCTCTTTCATGGGTTTCTGGCAGGAAATCAGCATCTCCGAGAGTTCATGGTTTTAATCTCAATAGCATTTTGTTACCATTTACCCCAGTGGCTGGTGCATGCTTTTATTTTTAGATAATGGGTCCTGGTGGGGCCGTTTTTCCCACCACACCCTTCCCTCAGGAAAACCTTTCAGTTTGTCAAAGCTGCCATTAAAACCAGGGTTGACTATTTCCCAGGAAAGGGAATTTTCCCTGAACTACTATTGATGAGCAAAGCCGTCATGGGAAATGTAGGATCTTAGGAAGGATGGTGATGAAAGTTAAGGAGATCAGGAGAAATACCGACTGCCAGAGATGGTTGGGCTGCTTTGCTGCGTGCCGGGGGATCTGGCTCCTATGAAAGGTGGTGTTTGCAGGTCCTGCCATAGCAGGAGCAGAGCCGACGATGTCGTTGCGTGGTCAGAAAAGCTCCTCGCTGTTTGGGGAAAGGTTTGGATGCCGTGATGATAAAAGTTTCTGTAACTTTAAACAACCATGAAGCAGAATGTCTGCTTTCTTATTTTAAATTTATGTCCAAGACACCACATGTGAGCTCTGCAAAATGATTGTGTAAGCTGCTGCTTTGTCACCCCAAAGCCTCAGGTCTAATATTCAGATGCTGAGTATCTGCAGAATCCCCTAACTCCAGATGGAGTTTTATTTCCACTTAAAATCAATGTTGTGGTGTTTTGCATTCCTAAAACCGAAACTCTGGGAACTGTGTGATTTATGAGGATTTCAGCTTTGATAAAAAGAAAATTGCAGAGAAACAGGAAAATGTAAACATTAAATGTATAAAACAAGCCAAGGAAAACTCCAGATTTTATTTCTTTAAATGTATGTGTCTGTGTGCATGTGAGTATAAAACAAATGATTCCGAGGAAGCCCACTGCATGATTTTTAGATGCTGATGTGGTCAAATCAAAAGCATAACAAGGCCGTGTATAAAATGCAACACAAGTATTTACTGAAGAAGATGTCTTGGCATTAGAAAGTATATTCTCTTGTGTGTCTACACATATTACTCTGAGTGCAATTCCAGGACAGTTCTTTTCTTCTCACAAATAAAGCACGGAGCATGCAGCAGGATGTCTTTAAAAACAAGGCCTTTGTGAAGAGTGACTAACTGAATTTACTGCAGAAAAAGCATTACTCACTGTTAGGAACACAGCAGATCTCTAGATGCTTGCTTTTGGTTACTGGGGTAATTGAGAAACCTTAAGGGTGATCCTGTTTGGCTCATGCATCGGGCCGAGTGCCTCGTGCAGCTTTCCTGGAAGCCACAGGGAAGGGAAGGTGCCGAGGGTCCCGCAGAGCTGGACTCTAGATGCATGTTTTCTCCTGTGTTGTTTTCAGAGTTCAATCCCCGGAGTTGTTCTGTTTGGAGCTGGAGGATCAGTTAACGAGTAATTTATTAACAGATCAATTTTCTCCACTTTTAAAAGCTTGCTCTATGCCTGTGCACGTCTGGCTGCTGCCAGCTCCAAGGCATTTGTACATCTTTAAACATGTGAGTGGCTCCCAGAAATGAAGGGTACCGCTCACGTGCCTTGGGTGTTTACAGGATGGGGACCTTAAAGAAAACCTGGTCTAAATAAGAAACAACTATCTGAGACTGCCGCAATCCCACTACATAGAGTAGGAGTTCTGTATGAGCCCTGTGGGAGGATGAGGCTCCAAAAATAGGGAGGAGAAAGAATGGAAGTCAGACTGGTGTGCTCAAAAGTAGCATTTGATTTGGGGTGACTCCATCTGTGGGTCCCACCTTGGGGCTCCTCTGAGCATACTATGAACTAAACATTCTGCCTCTCTAATGTGCATGATCCAAAAGGACTGCAAGTCAGTAACTGCTTCTGGAAACTGGCTAAAAAAAAAAAAGGAGATGAGAAAGGAAAAAGAAAAATTGTAGGAAGGAGGAGAGAGCAAAGGCTGGAAGGAGTAAATAGTTTTAGTCAGAGATTGAAGTAAGTGATGGACAGTTTTCCCTGTTTTTATACAAGCTCTTCATCAGTGTAATAACGCGACTGGTGTGGCATGGCCTTTAGCTGGAGCGGGCTGGCAGGGAGCCACTGAATCTCACTTGTTTTTGCTTTGACAGGGCAATGTCAAAGGACATCGTGGCTCATTGCTGTAAATCTCACTGCTATTTATCCTGCACCACCGTGTGTGGGTCTTCAGGCAGAAGGCATCTTTCATAAGGAGTTTTTTATATATTGACCAATAATCCATAGGGTCTGAGCACGCTCTCTTCCATCTCTAGTCAACATCAAAAGAAGGTCCCAGTGTGATGAATAGGGATTTTTCCTTCTGCTGCTGCGGTTAGGGGCGTAGCGATGGGAAGGCAGAGCACAGTTCAAAGATCTGCGTTACTGAAATTGCCTTGTAATGCTTTATTCATATCTTCGATACTGCCTGACAGAAGGCAAATTTATTCGTTCTATTGCCTGTCTGTGATAGAGAGCGTACGTCCTAGAGTAACTAAGATAAGTAGTTTGCAGAGATGCTGTTAAAGCCTTTACCATTAGTTTTTGGGCTGCAGAATGACAGAAAAGCTACCAGAAGGGCCCTTTGGAGGTCACCCTGCTCAAGCTCCGGTTCCAGGGAAGACCCCAGCACCGGAGCAGGTTACTTCCACAGGTCTGAGGAGCATCGCTGCATCCACCATGGTGAGGGTGTCCTCTGGGCAGCCTGGTCCAGCCTCCGGTTTGGAAAACAGATGTGGGCAGCTGGTGGCTTCCTCTGCCCTGGCATTGGGAGCCCCATAGACGGCTCGGTGACCCTGGTAGCCCTCTGGCCCTTCTCTGTGGGGCTGCTGGTCACTGCATGGGGTTAGTCAGGACCCCCAGACCCTTTTTCATATCAGACCTCACAAGGTTCTGATGGGCCTCATCCACAGTTTACCGGGGTCCCTGTAGTACAGGCCTCTAGGTGTTTCTCAGGTTTTGCCTCATGTGGTGTAATGTCACCTGCAGATTTGCAGAGGATGTGGTCAGTATTGACACATGTCACTGACGATGGCCCCGATGTTGGCCCAATTTCCACGTCTGTCACTGCTTGGACACAGATGCCAGGAGGACAGGCTCCTTGGGGGGTCACCCAGTGCTCCCTACGTCCTCCCTTCCCGAAGAGTCAGGGGCAACTTCTGTTCCCATATCACCAGTTTTTCACAGATGATTTTCCAATTTTCAGTTTTACAGGTTTGGGTTTAGTTGGATTTTTTTGTTGGGTAAGTGATGTGACGCGTGCACAGAGGCTGTATTACAAGCTGTAAGGTTTTACGGTGTTATCAGGAGCGGAAGCGAGCAGATCTAGCTGTTGGCAGCAAGTATTAAAAATGAAGCAGGTTTAGAGAGGATTATTTCTGCCTTTTCATTTGGAGAAATAATCTCCATTTAAAAGTTAGTTACTAATATGCCCCATGACTATACATTCATCTTTACCCCTAATAATGAATTTTATCATTAATACGCATGAATTTTCACTTACGTTATAATCCAATCAGGAGCAAATCTCCCTCTTTAAATGCAAGGTATTCAGCAGAACACTGGTATTCAGCTGAAACTTTGCTGTTGAGTAAGATGGCTCGAACACAGTGGAGCAAATTTAATTTTTGTCATACTATCTGATCCAGGAGAAATCACCTTTTGCTGTATAATTTGTGTTTTACCATGTACAGTGAGGATGTGTGAAACGTAGTATTTTAATACGCTGTGCAAACTCAAAGGTCAAACCTCCGAGGTCGAGGATTTACTGAGTATGAGGAAGGTACTGATAGAGGGGCAGTGGGTAACGGGACTTTGTGGGGAGAAAAAGGAGATAACAGTTGAGCTAGAGGCTTCTGGAAAGGAGAGTGCTGCAAACTCAGAGGTCAGTGTGGGGAACCTCCGAGGTCGAGGATTTACTGAGTATGAGGAAGGTACTGATAGAGGGGCAGTGGGTAACGGTACTTTGTGGGGAGAAAAAGCAGATCACAGTTGAGCTAGAGGCTTCTGGAAAGGAGAGTGCTCTCTTGCCCTTGATTTGGCTTATCTTGTGATTGCAAATGTGTCCTTGGATTATCTGCGTACTCACCATGAGCTGCTCTTGAACCTCAGGGTCTTTTACAAGCACTAGTGGAAAATTGAGTACTTGCTTGGGTGGCACAGAAAGGCAATGGAAGCAGCATTCCTTCTGGAGCGGAGCAGCCAGCACTGCCAGCGCAGGGCCAGCCGAGCTGCTGGCCTCTCCAGCTGGCAGGGGCAGGCTTGAGAGACATTGTGGTTTGTAAGGCTGTAGGACGGTCCTTATTTTCACTCATGCTCAACTGAGATATTTTAATCAATAGAAAACTATACTAAAGCTCACTTCTGCAATTTTGGGGTGGTACTTTTTTCGTTGATGTGACTCTTTCTACCCAATGTTATAGTTTTCAGCAAGTAATTGAAAAATAAGTTCAGGATTCACCTACTGACAAAGCAGCCTGAAACTGCTGGGTTTTTTTTCCCCTCTGTCATATGCCATTCTGTTATTTTTGATGGTTGAATCTTGAAGTGCAGCTGGCATAATAGACCAAGCTCACATGCCCACCCCACTGGGAAGCTGAGGAAGGCCCTGGGAGCAGAGCCCACCCCAAGTGATGAAGTGATACTGCTGTTCCTTATGGTTTCCAGCAGTTCAGACGTAGCGTGCACTCAGGTCCCACGTAATGTTCACAGTCTCAGTTGTGGTTCATTAAGTGGCGATAGAGGAGAGGAGAAAATGCCATTCAGAGAAATAACTCCTTTTATTAGGGCTTGACCTTTCTGACCCTGAATTAAGCCGAAGGGGACCCATGCAGAGCCAGGTACAAAGCTTATTCCCTTCCTCCTTTGCCCACTTGACACGGAAACATTCCCAGCACGGGGCAGGCGTGTTAGCAAACCCACTAGCCTGCAGTAAAGGTGCAGGAGTCCCAAAGCATGGCACATGGGTGTACCTTAAATCTCTGGGTTGTGAGCGGAAGGGAAGAGGGTGGTGCTTTGCAAAGCGTGTGTGGCACACGCGGAACACCCCCCCTCCCCCACTGCTGCTTTGTTAATGGATTTGCATCCTGTTCAAAGGCACGCGAGGGTGGGCTATCCATCACCGCCACC
>NW_010237702.1:92114-104453 GCF_000690775.1 Eurypyga helias
ACCCACCACTGTGGCTTAATTGGCCCCTCAGAGCTACCTGCCGGGCCCAGGCAGGCCAGCACGATTTGAGTGCTGATTTTGCCTTTTCTCTTTCTTATTATTCCTTGGGCATAACACTTGGGTCTCTATTCTCCCCAGTTTTCTGCCCTCTTGTGCTGAGCTAGTAATTTAAGTTCATTTTATGTTTATTTATACCTACAGCATTGGCTTTATCCAGCCGCTGTCCGTAGTCACCGACTGACGGCATGGGTAGAAGTGCTGTTGCTCAGTTCGTAGGGGAGCCTGTCACAGTATTAGCTGCATGGGATGAGCAACTGGATGTACCATTAATATTTGCTTACAGGTTCTGCTTTAAAGCTGCCGGTGCCTAAACTGTGCAGCCAGGTGCAGAGCCGGTACCCGACCTTGCTTGTAGGTAGGCATCTATTTCACAGGCTCTGTGGTTCAGGCAGCGTGCGTATGCTAGGACAGAAGTGAGAAAACGTCAGGAGTCCAAATTGAGAATTGCTGAAGTGTCCAGCTGTACAGGAAGCTAATCGAAGAGGTGCGCTGGGGAGCTTGTCCTACCAAAAGCTCCTCCTGTAGCTCCCGTTGAGGGTCCTGTGCCTGGAGGAGTGTGTGAGGGTCTCTGTTCGTACAGAATAACCAAGAGTGTCTTGGTAATGAAAAAGAAAACTACACTCCTGCTCTATCATGAAAGCCTAAAGGCACATCGGAAATGTTCATAGTAACACGGGAGCTTGGGGCAGAGATTAGAATTAGGGGTTTAGCAGGTCGCGTAATGCGATGCTGCTTCTAAGTGGCTTGTGCCACGCTGATGCCAGTTAGTTTGTAGCTTTCAAAGAAGTCCTTAAACAGGCTTATGGGGAGGGACCCAGACTTACAAATAGGTGAGCTGTGCTGAAGTCAGGTGGACTCGTGCCATTTTACACAATGAGGTCAAAATTACACACAGTGAGAGCATTTAGAAGAAGGTAAAAATAAACCCGCTGAATATTTGGATAAACCTGTATCTGTTCAAAATGGTGATGGCTTGATTATTTGCCTTTGTCTAGTTAAATGCTGGGGTTTTGGGTTTTTTTTTTTTTTTAATCGTTTGCGTCCAAATGATTGATCTCCAAGAGTCTTACAGTAAAAAAAACCATATTTAATTTGGAAAAAGTCTTGCAGGGAGGAATGTATTTTTGCTAGTTTGCACAATAAAAGGGCAAACCACTTCTCATTCCTGCCTGATGTTGGTTTTTTTTTTTTTTAAACTGGAAAAGGCAGCTTTCAAAGACAGAAAATTGTCATTTTGCCATGAAAGGCTGTTTTTGCTGACACAATTGCTAGTTTAGCTCAGCTTTAATTTCCTATTCTAAATATGTTGTAAGATTATAGGGTACATGCCGAGAAATATTCAGCGGCTTTTTTTTCCTTTTGAATTGCTTAAAAATTAAGAGAATGATTATGAACATGGTATAAAGTCTCTGCAAGATGTATTTTTTTTTCCCCTCTCCTTGACATTCAGTGTGTGCACTCTTGGGATGATATTTTACTACAGGACATTTATTCCAAGAAGATATTTTAAGTACATTAGGATCAAATTGAAAAATAAATGTGAGGCCAGAGTCTCAACTGGTGTAAATCAATGTCACTGTTGAAGTCAGTAAAGCCATGCCAGTCTATCCCAGCTGGAGGTGTGCCCTGTGATTATTTTTTCCATTTGTCTGTAGGGCAGAGTTGGTTCTGCCACCCTAGGTCAAATTTGTATGTATCTGAGGAAAAGAAGGGCTCAGTAATTTGAAATTGTAAGGGAACTCTAAAAACAATTCAATACTTGCATCTCCAGCATAAGGCAGAGATAAGGACTAAATTAAAGAACCCCTTTTTTTTATCCTTTCCCCCCACGTCTCTGAACTAATAATGATTGTAAGAAATCAAGATATCATCTAATGAGTTGATTTACTGGGTATTTCTGCCGTGGTTTCCCAGCAATATTGAAATCTTGCCCAGAAACCCATTTCTAATTCAAGTGGCCATCCGCTGGGAAGAGGAGATTGGTTTGGGACTGTGCGCTCCTGCTGCACCCTGCAGACCCAGACTTCCATGCGCAAAAAGGGGCCAAATCAAAACTTGCTGCGTGATTGAACTTCCTGCTCCATCTCTTCTGTTCATTCCCTGCCTCGCCAGCTGGGCAGCTCCAATTTGTCTTTCCTGACTGTCCTTTTCCTCAGCTCCAGCCATCATACTGTGCATTCATGACAACTCCTGCCCCCAGGCAGCCCTCCTCCCTGCAGGTGGGGTGTCTGCACCCCCAGTGCTGCGGTGCTTATGGGTTCGTGGCCCGTGGGGAAGGAGCCCATCTCCAGCAAAGAATGGGATGAGTGTGACACAGGCTGACCCTCTCCATAGTTTCTTTCAAATTGCGGTACATCTTTCCAGTGGGCGTTGGTTGTGCTGTCAGCACGGCCAGAATTACTGGGTTTCTAAACTCAAAATCGTGTTGCTGATGCAGCAGTGGCCTCTCTGGTCTCCCTCCTCCCCAGGTTTAAGGACCTGTGCTAGAAAATGGATGTGGTGCTTTTTTTTTTTTTCATTGTTTCAACGAGTCAGTTATAAGAATTATTTTTTCAGACGCAATAGGTATTTTTGCTAAATCTCATTTGTGCAAATGATAAATCCGTTCTGGTATTTCCACCGTCACCCTTCCAAAGGAAATAATAAGAGCCCCACGTCCAGCAGGGGAGGTGGGAGCCTGAGTGACGCTATTGGATTCCCTCTTATAATAGGAAATGTAGAGCAGTGGTAGAGTCAAGGTAGACGTACTGCTCCATCCGTTTTACCGCTATCGCTGTGGCATTAAATTAACCTTGAGGTTTGACAAGTTCATTACATGCGGCTGTTTACATCAGCTTTTTACAAGAGAATTTTTATTCAGGGAGAAATCCATAGTTGCACGATGTTTTACAAGCAGGCAACCCCTCATGCTGAGGGTTGGGTTTCTTTTGCCGGCTTATCGATGGCAAATGCTTGCAAAATATGATACAGATCGAAAAGTCCAAAAATACAGCTTTTGTGTGTTCGGAGTCACTATTGCAAATGTCATGTTTGCATATTTTGAAATTAAAAATCAATACACCATTACGTATCAAGAAAGAATATGTCACAGCATCTGTTGTAAAAAGGTTATGGATTTCCTCATTAGCAGCTTGCTTGGGAGAGAGCTGAGTGAGGAGGAGTGTGGCCGTCGCCAGGCAGACGGAGCGGCTCGGGGCTGTGCCGGTGCTCCCGGTTCAGCGTGCTGCCGAGCCCGGCGTTTGGGAAATGCATCCCTCTGCCTTGGGGAAATGAGTCACACTCCGAGTTGGTGCCTTGTGTATTTCTTTTGTAAGGCCAAATCTTGAACTGCTTATTCTTGTACCGTACGTGTCAGGTAGGGGATTAGTTTTTTTTCTTGTAAGTAGCTATTGATGCAAATCTTCCAGGGCAAAGCTAGAGAGGGATGAATCCTAAATCCATTTAAAAAAAAAAAAAAGAAAAGTGGCACAGGCTGGGAGTTATAATGATAAAACTTAAAACCTTTTCCTTTTTTCCTTGTCTTTGTTTAACCAGTCATAACAACCTATTTTGCTTTCACAGAGATTCCCTGTATGTCACTACACAGACGTGGTGTGCATCTGAATCCTACCTACAGCCATTCAGCGTGTATGGGTGCATAGGCATGTTTTCATTATGTTTTCACTGAGACCATATACAAACAGCCCTTTAAGGGCAAGCCAGGAAGAAGTGCTTATTGGGGAATAAATTATTCTTCTTGAGTCAGTTAGTGATAATGTATTGAAGTAAGAATTTCCTTATTGTTTTGGTGAGTAGCACATAAGATTTATGGTATGATTCACCTATTCATTTTTTTTGATTTCTAATAACACAAATTTTGTAAATGATGTGCTGGTAAATATAGAACTCGCTAGCCCTAAGTCTCTGGTGAAATGAAAGTATATGTGCTAATTCACCGTCTGGGGTACAAGCAAGCTGTTCTCTTCGCTAGTCATAAAGTCTCCTTATAGGACGCTAGTTCCAAGTGATCTCATTTTTATTCACTTCTTTGAAGTTTCTGGAGTGAGCTGATAGGTAACAGTATCTGGAGGCTGTGTTGGACTAGGTAAACTGTTGGACGGATAAGTTTGTAGCACAGCGTCTGTTTGAACGAATCTGGGGTCAGAGACTGTCAGACTGTCTCTGTTTCCAGCCACCACATATCTTATCGGCCTTCACCAATTTTACGATCTTTTCCAGGACCAATCGCGCTCTTTTTATGTCTGTAGGAGACCATTCTGGAGACTCTGTGACCTGCTAAGTAAGAGAAAATGAAAACCAAATAAAATGTTTGACAGTGTTTTGTGCAACGCCCAGGCTCGCAGGTTGCTTTTCCAGTGCTAGAGTAAGCTCTGGGAGGGCTCCAGGGCCCCCGCGTGAGAGCTCAGAGCTGCTGATTGAACGGGGTAGGAGGAAGAGCACAAAGAACCACAAGTCTTGCTCAGAGTTGCCATTGCCCAATTATTTGTATTATCACAGCAGTTTGTTAGGGTTCGAGACTGCTGATGGGTGGGTCCTGCACAAATTCTGGATGAGAGCACCGTAACTTCCTAAAGATCTCAAGCCAGGCAGTTAACTCCCTGATTTCCTAAGAAATGGTGGCCTAAAACGTAGGGTGAAGTAGATTCAGGTGGCCAGCTGGCTTATAAGCACTATTGCACTGGTAGGTTTTTGAGGCTTCAATTTCTAAAATTATTTGGCAGGTCCTGTAAAAATGTAAGAGTTTGAGTAGTTTATGTTCTTCAGAGATGTATCACCTCGACCTGGGGTCACTTGGCCTGGTTTGGTAGGTTTGGCCATTCCTTTTTCTCCACAGTCTTCATGATACGGAGATAGGCCAGTAGGCCAAAGGAGTGGGAGCATCTACACTGTCCTTTGGAGACTGTGATGACAGTGAAGCCAAATCTTGAGTCTGTACCATAATGGTTATAACTTTTTAGGGGGGCAAGAGAAGTGGAGATGAGTGATTATATACCTCTCTAAATCATACGCTTCTTTATCGCGCAGTTTCAACCACTAACTCCCTAAGCTCAGCTGTCATTGGCTTATTCTGTCTGTCTGTGCTTCTGGAAGATTAACATGGGTATTTTAAAATAACCCCACAAAACAAAACAAAAAATGTACACAATTTAAGCATGTAAATATTCTACCAGTTTTTAAAATGTGCATTATCAACAAGCTAAGTGGAAAAGGTGAACTGTTGCTTTTCCACTGGAGGAAAATAAAAGGCACAGTTGTGCAAATGGTTTTGTCCACACAGAACACTCCATAAAGTGAAAGAGTTTGGTAAAATGCAAATGACCATTATTCAAAACGCTGCTGGAAAGATAAAATGACGGCGCATGTTTAGATAGATGGTCGCAGCACAAAGATCTATTGTGCACTACGTTGTGCAGCGATAAAGATAGGCAGATAAATGCGGGTCAGCAGAGAAGGTAAGACAGGCTGAATAACGACGAGCCATCGTTTTGGGGAATATTATAAATCCCTAAGAGCCTTTGCAACAGATGACGTGAAAACTTACAGCACAAGTGTTTTACGCACCACACCAGAGCAAATCTTTTTTTTATTAACTGAGTTGAACTTTAAAATTATGTTATGACCAAAAGTCAATAAAGAGAAACTGATTTAAGTTCATCCAAGTGTGAAGGGGTTTATTACCAGTGCTACATCACTCTAATGATGTACTCTTAAAAATTTGTTTTTGTGATATATTACATCTATTATTGCTAAAAGGATAAAACTGCAAAGCAACAGTGGACATTAATAAATCAATTTAAAGAAAAATGGGCAGGTAGCCAGGGGAAAATGAAATCCAATTTGCAGTTTTTAAACGTTGTGCAATTGTAATATATGCAAATGGTACCCACAACAAGGCCGTGGGTTTTCATTCGCTAATGGCATTCTCTCCTGGTGCTTATTTTGTTTGCTTGGTGTAGGATAATCCTCCTCGGTAACTGCGCTGTGACAGTACACCGATAAGTAATATTTCTAAAGCTAATTTTCTCACTTAACCTTCTAGATAGATCCACACTATAAAAACAGCCCATAGGGCTTTGTTGATCGGGTTGCATGAAGCATTTCTTGGAGTTGTTAAAATACAAAACATCTGTCTTCCTGTCTCTGTTTACCATCTAAATTTATTTTCCTGGATGTCAAGCGTGTGCCACGCGGAGAGACGCTGAATTGGTGCTGTCTTTGGGCTTGTTAATACAGGTGTTAAAACGACAGCCTGTGCTGGTCTGTCTTTGAACTATATTTGGGCAAAAGTTTCTGAAAACATCCAAAACAGCTTGCTTGTTCTCTAGCTGTAACCAAAGTAAATGTGGCAGTGGAGTGTATTTTTTGCAAAGCAAACTTTGAGTTTCTGCTGGGAAGCGTTCGTTGCTGCGTCTCCTAATGCTGTCTGCTTGTGGGCTGTGTTCTTCAGAGAATTACACGAGATCCCTCTTCGCCTGTGACCTTTCTTAGTCTAATGGCACCTGACAGTGAAAAATGCTAGAATTTTCAAAGGAGCCGGGGAATTTAATTGGACATCCACCTCTTTAAAGCTCTCTTAGCAAGCCAGGCTTATTTATTTTTATTAATATGCTCACAACTCTGGGAGAGGGCGATACAGCTGAAACGAACCTGCATACGTAATTACAAAGAATTTGCACAACGCAGAGATTAAAATAAGGCGGCGGTGAATAAATACGCTTTTGTCAGCCCTGCTCTAGAAACTCTTCAATCTACGTTAAGTCCAGGGGTTCTTCATTAGGTGCCGTCGTACATGCAAAGTGATGCTCTGACAGTGGCAGCGTCAACCTCCATGTTGATTATTTCCTAACGATTACCATACCTAATGTGCTCGGGTCGGGGAGGGGAGGAGGGAGATTTGTACTTTGAAGCGTCGGGGTTTAACCTCCAACTGCTCAGCATCACCTTGAGAGGAGAAGCTTCACGGCCGAGATGCGCTGCTAGGCGCGCCCTCGTGGGTGCGTCTGGCTTGTTCATCCTGGATCTGCTGACCTCGTAGAATGAGCAAGGACGAAGAGTTGTGGAAATACATTTGCTATTTTTTAGTGCACAGAATTAAGGCAGACTGCAGAGGTTTGGAGACATGTCTGTTGAGGACGGGTATCTTTGTTATTTGCTGAGGGCTGGGCAGTGTTGTGAGAGGTCTCAATGAAATTCAATTGTTAGGAGGGGTGGGTTTTTTTAAATAGGAGCTACAGTGGATATAGTGCTCAAGCAATGTATATCCAAATTATTTTCCGTAGCATCCTACATATGCTTCCTACAAGCTCAGGGAAAGCTGAGAAAAAGAGGTGCTTTTCGAAGTTGTTTTAAGCAGCAGATGGGAGTGGGATCTTCACTTTCTCTTACCTTGTTACGTTGCTTTACAAGGTTGAACCCTAAGTAATCTCAAGCTTGGTAGCAGCCACTTTCATTTCTTGAATCGGTTTTTAATTTAACATTACTAATGTAAAGTACAGACTTAGGGAGCAGGCAAGTCAAAATGCTTATGTACTCAGGAATTGGATCAAGTGGTGATTTTTGGACATCCAGTGGCTCAGACTCCCAACAATGAGGAGATCACCTTCAGGAAGCTGTATGGTAAGCACAAGCCAGCAGTAAACAGAGACATCGCAAAGCTATTGCAGAAAGATCACTACAGTGATACTTGAGCACACATCATTATTAATATTGAAATGTCAATGGTATTTTTAGCCCCGCTTTTATTACTCCTTTGAGCAGGGTGCCTAAATGAATCCAAATGTCTTGATAGATGTCTTTCCTTGGTGCCTGCCACAGAATAGCTGAGAACCAAACAATAATTACAATCACTTCTATACAGGCAAGAGAATGATAATCTTGGATCTTGCAATTTTCTTCTGTCTTTAGCTATCATGCAAGTCTGTCATTCTTGCAAGTTTTAATTTCTGGCATCTGCTTGGCAGGGGTAAATTAACTTAATTGCTGTAAGATTTTTCAGAAAGTCTTGCAAGCGTTACTCCAGCAGAAAGATTGTGTTTGCCTCTCCACACAGAGAAGCAGCGGTAGTACGTGTCCCAGAATGTATTACATCTGCTTACTAACAATTACACTGCTAACCTCACAGTCAGAGCACTGGTAAAGCACGGCGCCGCAGAGCAGCGGCAAAGTTAGCAAGCCGAAAACTTCTCCGGGAGCAGTGATCTCTGGTAGGAAATCATGGGACGTCTTTCAGTGGATTAAAATGCGATGACACTCTGGGTCATACAAGTACTCTGTTTCTAGCTGTGTTTGCTATCGAGAGACATCCAGTGAAGCGTCGGGTGGCTGCTTACTGGCAGCGATGACTAGTGAAAGACAAACGTGGATCCAGCCTTTCCCAAACCTTTGGGGTGTTGAAGTCTCTCAGGGACCCACTAGTGGGAACACAGAGAGAAGCATACTAAACGTGTCCCGGTTGGGAGAGACGCTCGTCTATCTGCAAGAACTTCCCAGGAAATTTAAAGCAAAATATTTGATAGCTTTACCCAGCCTTGGGCGGATCCTTGTTAACATGTCAGTTCACATTACTAGCATGGACGGTAGCTTCAAAAAAAGGGTGCTGGATCCCCAAATCTTTGGCATGATCTGAGGCAAGGGTAGTTGAAGGAGTAGGACAAAGGAAAGTCGCTGCATGTAAGGTGTTTGCTGTGTTGTCACCTCCACCTGATCTGGGAGGATTTAACAAGGCAAAGATGCTAAAACCCAAGCCTAATCTAATTATTTTTTTGTTTGTTTGGGGTTTTTTTGTTACACTTTGAAGAAAAAAAAAGATCTAAAAGAGCAGGACAAAGGAATTTTATTTAATTTGCAGTTTCTGTTTACTTGATCCTGTGGCTGAATTGTTTATCCACAAGGGATTCATTTGTTACTTCTTTATAATGATGGAAGCCGCTTGATAGCGAGACTCTGTTTAACAGAGTGTAATAGAAATAAATACTGTGTTATTCAATAGCATGGACAGGGCTGCAGTGTTTTCTCGTTTCTCAGAATCTAGAGATTCAGACTCCAAAAAGCACAGTTGAGCTGGGGAGAGGAATACTTCTGACATCTCACCTGAAGCTGAGCCGTCACAGTTCACGTCATTCCCGTGCACTCATGGTCGTGTTTGGGTTTTGGGTGGGTTTGCAACTGATTGAAACATTCACTTTTATTTAGTATTTTATAAAAGCTGAGATGCAATTGGAACCAATGTCCTGAAGATTTATTTTGGACATTGGTTGAGCTTTTCTATCTTGGTGCACACTGGAATCATGCTTCTTTTGGCCGTTATTTTTGACTACATCTGTCTTTGCATAGCACACATGGTGCCGTCTGTTGTAAGTCACCAGAGAGCAAAATACGCTCTCTTGATGCACAAGTTTTTCAGCTTCTAAGAGCTGTGCATGAAACCTTTGTTGCAGTGAAAAAAAGGCAACAGTCCTGTTGTCTCGAATGAGTCTATGTTTCATGCTGTCTTTCAGAGACCCAGCAAATGTCAAGTGATTTTGGCTGTGTTTGAGACTCTGTTAGGTTGCAGTCCTTATTTCATCAGTCCTTCCTCTATAAGCGGTCCCTCTAAAATTGACGATAAAAGCAAAGTATCTAAAATGGTGAGATAATTACCTGGAGCAAGCAGGGACAGTTGTTCTGCATTATGCTGGACAATATCCTGATAAAGATTTCTCTTTTCGGTGTTAGTTTCTGCAAGGGCATATTGAGTGAGAATTAGATGGAGCCAGTTTGGCTGGATTTATATTGGCAGGAGATAAATACTGTAGATGAGAAACATGTTTGTCTGGGCCAGAAACCTGGTGTTGCAGAGAGCAGTCCAACAACATTCATTGATGTCCAGTTTTCTTGGCATAAATCGGTGCAGTTTCTTCTTTCAAGGTACCTTCTACTTCCTGCGGTAATTTAGCATGTTTGCCTGATGATAGCCATTTCTTGTTATCAGACCCTTCAGTTCAAAGTCATTAGCTTCAACAAACTCAAAGCAGAGCCAAGATTTATTTAACCTGCGTTCTGCCAAAATTAGGTGGTTAAAGGTAACATCAGTCAAATAAAGCATTGCCACTTGTCAGATTAAAAACCTGGTGGGTTTTCAGTATTGGGTTAAACCAAGCTGCTGATTTGGTCACTTCTGAAAGGACATGCCTTGTGCTTGGGAGATCAACAAAACTGTAGGTGTCATTCCTCTGAGCCATAAAGCTTGCTTCTTTCTTACTGCTACCAACTCTTGTAAGCTCTTCAAAAGCTCCTCACACTTGCATAGTTAGAAGTCTCCTTATCTGTCATTTTGTTTAAGCTTAAATACTTCGTGGAGACAACGGATTTTCCATAAAACATTTTGGAAGTAGGTGTGCTTTCATAACCTGAGTAATGGTCTGGGCTAGAAGGGACCAGAGTTCGTTTCTGGCTTGTCTGATTCGGCATCTTTTAATGGAGTTTTTCTTCCTTGGAATGACACAGCTTGCCATTTCTGTAAGAAATTCCCAGTAGTCCCACCTGTGATGTTTCAAGTGAAATGTTTGGTGTTTTGGAGTGTGAAGGTCCTTGTTCAAGTAAATCTGACCAGCCTTAACCAAGTGTGTCTAGAAGCGGGTGATTATTTTCCCGGTGGTTCTGTGCAGCGGTTTGCTGATGGATATGGAGGAAAGAAGGAATGGTGAGTGTTCAGCCCCGTGGAGGAGACGCGGGTTGGAAGCAGTCGGCTCAGGACCTTTGATGGAATCTGCTAGCAGTTGAGTAGCTCCTAAGCCCAGACCTCCAGACTGCTCAGTGCTTTCCAGAGTCCCATAGATGAAATCTGTCTGCTGTAGTTAGTGCAAGTGCACAGAAGGTCCATCAGTGGAATGGTTGGAAGCAGATTTTAAAAATATCGAATAGCACCTGCCATTGCTTATCTTGACCCCATCTCTCACCTTCTGCCCTGACCCCTCTTCAGTTTTATATCCCAATAAAGCAGCTGCACATCTTACAGTTCCTGGCTGCGGCTGCTGCTTCAGGAGGTTTATTAAGGTCTTTTAAAGAATTTATAGCTCCTACTTTAATGACCTTCCTCAGTTCATTGTTGATTAATTTCCAGGCTTGCAGACTGGGAGGACAGGAGCTGGGAGTGCGTTTTCTACCTTTCTGGCACACCAGACCTGGCATTCCAGGGATCGTTTCGGTGTCTGCCACTCCATGGCTGTTGCCATTTCCCATCTAATTTTTCTTCCTTCCATGTTGAGCAGATGATGTCAGTGTGTAATCTGGTGTTACATACATCTTTTCATCTTCAAATTGTAACCCCTTAGAACATCCTTCATTGCTGGAATGTGGTGGAAGAGTGAGTTATATTGGGAAGAAGTGTACCTTCACATTTAACCCCTGGACCCTGAGTTCAGTGTCTCCTAAACTGTACTAAGGCTGAATGTCACACTTTGCAAGGTAACATCTAAAGAATGTTGCTTAAAAATCTGGCAAGAATTTTGCAGTCAGTTGCTTTTGGCTGAAGTCTGTTGACATAAGTGATGTTGTTTTCACAGAAAAGAAAGAGAAGTTTAAAAAAGCAAAACAAAAGGCAAAGTCTTTAATAACCTGTGAAGTCTCATGTGGGATCTACGTGGGAGTTTTGCTTATTTTTGTGTGATGGGAAAAAGGTAGAAATTACGTGTGTGGTGTGGGGATTTTTCTTTCTTCTTTTTCTTTCTTTTTTTTTTTTTTTTTTTTTTTAAGCCAGTACTATATGGCAGCAAAACAAATATCATTCTGCCTTGATCTCAAGGCCGAGTGATGCCTTGGCACTGAGCCAGCCCCAGTCCTGCCAAAATAACCTGGCTAGGACACCAAAGGCAAAGCCTGCAGCCTGTCTGAAAACAAGGACTAGCTCGGAGTGGGGATGATGAAATGATGAGGACTATGTGATTGCAGGCACCTTGGCAATGATTTATACTTCCTACGTCATCTGCAGTCTTATTTGTTTCTATTACTCTGGTTTTCTTCTGAATTTTTGGCTAAGTGGTTGTGGAGACTGAGGTGGACTTGGCGAGGTGGACCGGGAAAATTAATCTCTGACCAGACACCGAGCAGACAGGTTTAGCAAGCTGCAAGTCTGGGAGCAGGAGAGCTCCTAGGGGAAGTTCTGTCCAGCCTTTTAGACTGTTTCTGAAGATATATTCACAGAGAGGGTGGGGAGGCACTGGGACAGGTTGCCCCGAGGAGCTGTGGGTGCCCCGTCCCTGGAAGTGTTCACGGCCAGGCTGGATGAGGCTTGGAGCAACC
>NW_010237702.1:104505-118884 GCF_000690775.1 Eurypyga helias
AACCCAAACTAGTCTGTGATTCTATGATTCTATACGTACTGTAACTCTACCCTGGCTCAGATGCAAAACTGACCTGGGTTTAGTGATCCTCGACAAATCTTTCCACATTACCTAAGCTCTGGGTTGCAAAAGTGGCGTCGCAAGATAGGATCTGCATGATGAAAGTTTGCGTGCCTTATCTAATGAGGTCCATGGGTGTCAGTCAATTAAGTCTACCAGCCTAGGGAAATAAAAATGTAATGGCTGCCTGCAAACAACATCTTAGGTTCATTTAAAATTTTCTCTGAAGATAATCAGTGTTTATTAAAAAAGACATGAGTAGCTGGCCCCAAGACCTTAGGATTGTGTCAGTGTGTGCTGTGCAACATCAACAACACTTCTCTGTGGCTTTGGTGGGGAATGGGATACAGTATGTGCTGTTGAGGTACATTAAAGAATCTACTTGGTTATATTCTTTTCATCAGATGTGCTTGGAAATACATAATATAGGGCAATAACTATCCTGGTCCTGAGTCTTGGAAAAGTGCTTGATCTGTGATGGCTTCTGCAGAACAGCCAGATTGTCTGATACTGAATTGCAAGCTCTAAAGGAAAACAGTGATCAAATGCAATGACACTTATTGATCTAGTACGTTCACCAGTCCTGGAGTACAAAAGCAATGAAGGAATGAGGAAATTCTAGGGTTTATCTGGTAGGATGTGTTTGATTCCAGCCGTGTGCTTCATTCACGCTGCGGTGAACACAAGGCAGAGCCAGTCGCATGCTGGCGGCATCTGACATAATGCTGCTATTTCCCCTCGAGAGAGGGAGAAAAGCTGTGGTATTTTAGGAAAAGTGCATGTTTACAGCTTGGTGCCTTTCACTTTTGCCATGAAAATCACTGGTAGAAGGTTTTTCTAGAGCTGTCCTTTCATCACATCAGAACCGTATCCACCAAGTGCACTGCACTCCTGAATCGCACAGTGGCCTTCAAGGAGTCTTGAGTATCACTTACTCTTTATTTTTTGTTGCTGTCATAACTCTAATATAATTTTAAGTGTGCCCCTGTGTTTTTGTCGGGGTGTAAGAATCTGTCATAAAATCGCATTCATGGGAACATTGCTCCTTTGCAGTTTGTTTTAATAGAAGGGCGTTTGTTGGCAGTGCCAATTTGAGTTGCGTTACTTTTCCATCCCTGTGAATTAGTTAAAACGGAAGAGTTAACATCATAACTGAATTAGTTATGGGCAGTTGATCTGATACCAAAATGAGGTCTGCAGTGTTGCAGCCGCTTTGCAGTGAGAACACCAGGAAATTTTGTTGTTGTGTGTTGTGCAGCGAGTTTCCTAACATTGATGTATTTATTTCTCATTTTCTTTATGGAATTACGTAAATCTGAATGGTGTGTGTAATAGCAGAGCCCATCTTGCTTCAGAGCTTAGCAGAAAAGGGAAGGGAGTCAGCCCGAAAAACTTGGTCCAAACTACTTTTTTGTTCTTGAGAAGTTTGGTTGAAGGACTTTGAAAACATGACCAGCATCAAAATGAATAGTATCAACCTCTGTGCTGAGTGACTGTCTCCAGTGTCTTCCAATGTTATCCTGGCATCATTCTCAGGTATGGTTTTGTATACTGTAAAGGGGAAAACCAACACACACCATTGATTTTCATCATTTTAAGGTAATTTGACATAGTAGGAGCTGCATGTTGACTAGCTGACAATAAAGAGGGGAATTAATCAACAGACATTAGGTACTTAAACATTATGACAAGCGAAGAGAGAACTTGTGGAGAAAAGTCGAGAGTCCTCTTTTCTGTCCTTTTGTTTTAATTCTGGCTTCCTGTAGTTGCTTATTGCAGGGCAAAGCAAACATTGTAAATGAAATTAGATTGGATTAAAAACATACAGCCATGAAAATTTATTTTGTGCGTATTGCAGAGAAATATTCTCCTTAGTATTTATCACCATGTGGCTCAAATTTTTCAGTTAGTGTAATCCCAGAAGGCAGGTAGGTTTTGCCCATTTCTGTGTGTGTATTCATGGGGACAGCACTGAGCAGCACGGAAGGTACCACGGTGGGCAGTCACCTCTTTAAATGCGGAGCTGCTGACCTCTACTACCTTTTAGCCTTACCTCCCAGGTCTCGGAGAGGAAACATTCCTGGCAGAATATTGTGAATTAAAAGACACTGAAAAGAAATGCCCCAGCTTAAAGTACGGATGATGTATGAAGATGCTGACCTGTGCATCAGCCATGGTGACATTGTGGAAAGCCAGGACCATTATGGTTTGGAGGTGGTGCTTGGTGGTGGTGCTCACAGATGTGAGGCTGTACCTCAGTTCTGCAGTTGTCCCTGGGACCAGGTGATCCAGCTGCAGAGCCACGTGGTGTTTCACGCTCAGTGAACTTACAAGCTTAATTCTGTAAAGTGAGTATCCATGCAAACTCCTTCCTTACTACAGGTCTACAAGGTTTATGTAGCTCATGTTTTTGAGGCACTTTGAAATAGTAATCTACTATTGCTGTGTGTGTAATACATGGTTCTATGAAGCACTGTTCAGTTTGCTGTTTACTCAGTCTTGAAGGGAAATAATGGTATTTTTAGGTACTCAAACACTTTTGGGCTGGACCCTCCTTTCTTCAAAGCCTGTTGATGAAAAGAACAAGATGGGGCTGTCAGCTAGCAGAGACTAGGCAGAAGGAGGGAGATAATTTTGGATTTTTGTGCGTGGTTTTTGTTTGTTCTTTATAAGAAACTAGAGATTTAACATGACCTAGAATCACAGAACGTAAGAGCAGATCAAGCAGTCTTTCATTGGCTTAGTTACATCACTTTTGTTGGCATTCAGTAGCTGTGCATTTGTATGAAGATCTCGAATTGCAAAATTCCGTTTGACTGGGACTTTCCAGTGCTGTAACTCAAAAGGGAGAAAACCAGAAAGATTGAAATGACTTAACGCGCGGCACGTGTCGGTGCAGGAATTTGCACTGCTGGGAGCGTGGTGACATGAGGCTTACTGAAGCTGCTGGGGAGAGTCCTGTTGATTTTGGTGGCTTCTTGAATTCTCACGTGATTTACGTACAGAAACTTAGGTTGGAGGCGCAGCAGGATGGACAGGCTGCGTTTCATGAAGTCCTCATCGGTGCTGCATCCGCCTCCTTGAATTGGCTTGTCTCAAAGCAGTTTGGAGACATTCTGAAGAGCGGAAAGAGGAACAGCTCTAGGTAATCCATTCTTGGCTGAATCACAACAGCCAGGCTGGACGAGGCTTGGAGCAACCTGGTCTAGTGGAAGGTGTCCCTGCCCAAGGCAGGGGGGGTGGAACTAGACGATCTTTAAGGTCCCGTCCAACCCAAACCATTCCATGATTCTATGATTTTCCTCCAATTTCGAGAGGAGGGGAGTTTTAAACCATGTGAGCATTTATTGCCTGTTTTGTGTTTCCGTGGCAACGTACCCTGCGTGGCCCGAGATCTGCGGTGAAAATGGTACCTGTTTTGTCTGTGACGGGCTGGGCAAAAAATAGGTTTTGTGAAGCTAGTAAGAAGTAAGTTATCTTCAGGCACAGTTGTTTTTTAAGATAGATTTACATGATAGACATACAGGGTATACAGACAAAGATACTCAGGGAGCAACTGAAGCATGCTATGGTTGGCTCTTAGTTCAAGTGACACCAGGAGGGGAAATGCAGAGTAAAAGAGTCTATTTAACTAATTTTCTGAATAAATTAATGACAGGGCTATTTCTAATGCAGATTTTGGAGCGGATTACAATGGTTGAGGGCTATGAATGAAATGATTCTTGTGGGAGGAGGTAACGTTTCAAGGGAGCCCGTATAGAGAAAATAGACACAAATCCACGTTGGGTTGTGCCTTCTTTTTTCAACGGGTTGTCTGCTTTATCCTACTCTTATCAGTTGGTCCATTAAAGGTACTTCTGTTTTTACCAGTGGGCAGAAGCTGAAAACCTGAGGACGCAGTACTGAGCTCAGACCGAACAGCTACTCAGCACCCATTAATTCACTTAAGCAAGAGCTGAATTTTCAAAATTGCATGGCTCTCAGCGCTTCCCAGATCTCAGATGGCTCTCTGGATTTTCTGCTGCCTAAATAGGCATTTATCTCACCTGAGAACGTGTTCCAAAATGTTTTTCCCAGCAGCATGGCATGGGAGAAAGGAAAAGCATGCGATGGCTTGGAGCGGGATGAGTGGCTCTGCTGGTTGGGAAGAGGGGTCCCACTGGGAGCTGAGCTCCCCAGCCTCTGGGCTCCGAGGCTCTGCACAAGGTGACCAGGAGCCGTGCACCCTGTATCACAAGCTCAGACATTAGCAAACCTCTTTTTTTTTTTTTTTGTTACAGAGAGAGCTTTTTAGTGTGGTTGAAACCACTGCTACCTCCTGCAGCAGAGAGGAGGTGGTCTGTTGTTGGATCTGTCTCTGTGCTGGGTTTTGTAATGTGCCGGTCTCTGTATCACCTATACCACCAAACGTCAGAGTGAGGTCTTTTAGTGCCGGAAGAAGCTCGTGCAATCTCCTCCATCTCTTGTAATAACACGTTTTTGCAGTATTGGACAAGGCACCTTGCGACCTGCTTCTACGTGGGGCTGGGACCTCCCTCTGATGTGTGTTGTGATTGATGTCAGCTCCCTGAAAGTGCCAGGAGGTTACCTCCCCAGCGAGGTGTTCTGGTCCTGTCTCTGGACAATTCGTCTTGGTTTTCCATCTGGAAGGGTTGCTGGTTTTGGGTGTAAGGTCCTTTGCCTATCGTTACTCTGCATTCCCAAACACCGACCTGGCAGACTGGCTGTTCCCCAAAATATCAATCCCTAAATCCCTCCTATATCACTAAGTCTGAAGCAATTACAAACTTTTCCCCTCCTCTGCTAATTAAATTCATTTGGAAGCAGACGTAGCAGTCTCAAAGGACCATCCTTTTAATTTCCCTTCCACGTGTAGCAATTAGCCGGGGGTTGTTTCTGGCTGAAACAATGAGCGCAGTGAATAGGTTGGTGCGTTAAGTACAGCAAGAAAGTTGTAGGGCTCTAATGGGCCAACGTGGCGCGTTGTCAGCCAGGGCTTGACATAAACGGCTTATTGTCGGGTAAGCCATGCCTGGGGAAGCCCTACCCCTCAGGCACACGCTGGTGGGATCCTGTTTTAATCAGCTTTTAAAGCAAAAGTGAAGTGGTTTTTTTTATTTCTTGTCCTCACAATGTAGCAGATTACAATCCCGATTTGCCCCAGGAAGTGTGGGGGTGTGCGGGTTATTAGGGCGTTGTGAAGAATTCATATGGTGTAAGTAATTCTTGCATTGTCTGGTCTACTCGGTTTTTCATCTTAAAATGTACACCTATAGCCTTTTTAACGTTTCTTTTTTTTTTTAGCCTTTATCACTTGGCAGGGATATAAAAAGTTAATAACAGATTTATAATTTTATTAGCATTTATGCTGCAAATGCAAGAGAGTTCCCTAACCCGAGTTTAATGCATCCTTAAAGTCCTTTTTATTAGCTTGTTAATTTTCAGCAGTACCATTTTATGGAAATGCGTATTACATTTTTTTTCTAGAGGAGAAACAGTGGTTCAGATTCAGATGATGAAAATGTGGTTTTGTGTGTTTTTTATGTGTGGTTCTTTGATTTTATTGCTTGTTTGTTTGCTTGGGTTTGGGGGTTTTTTTTGCTGTTTTGGTTTTGGTTGGGGTTTTTGTTTGTTTGTTTTTTTCAGGGGGACGGGGATATTTTTCACATTTACTTCTCCAAAACTGACAGTTTTATCATAGTATTGCAAATACTTTTGACAGATACAGGTGAAAACACAAGGTGATGAGGAGTAGGACCTTGACTTTTTCACCCCTGAGGATGAGGAGTTACTTTCAAAATAAATCTCATTTCCTCATTCCATTGGTAAACTGAAAATTAAATTACTTTGGGGGAGGAGCTCTGCATATATTTTAGTATATTTGAACTGTAGGATTATGCCCATGTTATTTTCATTGTTCATTCATATAACAGACAATACGGTGTAACTTAAAGGTGTACGGTAGCTGTTGCACCCTGTCTAAGCCCTCTCCATTGCTTATATAGTCACCCATCCATGCTTCCAGGTGGGAGTGACAGAATTTGTGGTGATTGTTCTGTTTTGCACATAGTGGGAGCTGGCAGCGGACTTGTGCAGTAAAATAGACTTCAAACATTTTACATATCACTAATTGTAATTTCCAAGGCTTCCTCTGTGAAAAAGCGTACAGAAGGGAGCTTTAATAAAAACTGTCATTAGCCTTGTGGTTCAGTAAGGTTTAGGAAATACATAACAACTTCAGTTGTTTAAAAATAGGAAGTGCCAGAGGGGGTTCCCACCTCCCCGCTGAAAGCAAATCACAGGAGTGATCTGTCTGCAGTGTAACTGCAAAATTGGCAGAAAACAGGGGTGAACTAGCTGGGAATATAAATAGAGCTGCTCTGCAAGCGGGTAGCCACGGTGTTCTTAGTCCTCCTGGGCAACCCGCAACGGGTCCTCCATCAATGAGACAGTCACCTGCTTTCGGGGGGCGTAGGAAGGGAGTTAATGCCAGTCAGTGGATGCCTCTCCCAGCATGGCACTGTCGTGTTTCTCTTTCTCTTAATGTTTTCTTTTCATCTCTCTTCCACCCTTAGATCAGAACACTTCCTCAGGTAAGTCACAAGCCAATTTCAAGAAATCCACCCATGAATGTAGCACAAGTCATGAAACAGACCCCCAGCTGAAATTCCACTGGTAGCCTAGCCCTAGGTCAAGGAAAATGCTGAGAAAAAGAGGACAGTTGACCTTCTGGATGTTTAAAATACACGGAATAGTTATATGTGGCTCAGTAAAATGTTCCCCAGGTAATTTGCTTTGGGGTTTCTGAAATAATCTCTGTGAGTTTCATCTCTATTTACTCTTCAAGGTTAAGGCTTCTGCAACCTGCCATGAAACACATTCTCCTTGCAAACCTGCCTCCAAAATTACTGCGGGCTTCAGTGTGTCAGCCAGCGTATTCCCAACGCTTTACTTGGATACAAGGAAGAGTTTAGAACTCTGGTGTTATTTTGGAGTGTGACTATTTGTCTGTGGCAAAGCCGCAGAAGGGCCACAGGAATTGTCCTGTGAACCTCTCTGATACCCAGATACGCACTTCACTATGGACATTTGATGCGCGCTCTCTTTATGCATGGCGTGCAAGAGCCTTCCTAAGATCACAGCCATGTCATTCGCTGGGCTTTTCAGGGATTAAGTTCTGCAGACCTTCTTTCTGGTATTTATTAACGAGCGATTTATGAAGGCGAGTGCTTAGTCCTCCACCGTTAGCTCCGTATCGTATTACATTTCTTCCCAGCCCACAGGGATAGTTTTCAGGAAAAATGCACTGGGGGTAGGACAACAGCAGCCCTGGTTTTGCTGCATGAATTTCTCTTGTGAGAATGAATATGGGCAGTTGTAGCTGTTTCAAGAAACTTATATCACCTGGGTAGGAATGGGCTCCTGTATTTTCTTGACCATAACCCAATGTAACCAAAGTTTCTCTCCTAAGTGTCATGTTACTTCCAAGCAAGGAGGAATTTTTGATTGTTTGACTTGTTCTATTTCTATCTCGGCTTGCAAGTACTGAATCCGTGACTTTTTTTAACTGGTATTTTAGCTTGCCAGTAGAATTCCAAATTAAAACATCAGGGTCATGAAAACCATCTTTGTCTTGACGAGGAAAGAAACTGCAATGTCCCAGGACTATAAATGTAAATTTCTGTGGGCTGAGCACATGTCTGGGAGAGTTTATTTACTGAAGTAGTGACCAGTCCTCTGAATGCAGGATTCCTCCTCGTCTGGTAATCAAACCAGTGCATTAAATCAGCTTTTGGGGAAGCTTTTCTTGCTCAATTGCAAGTCCAACTTGGAAAGTTTTGTTCGAGAGATACTAATTAATGGTTTCCAGTGACTATGAAATAAATTACAAATTAGTATAAAACCCTGTAAACTCATTAAAACAACCTAACTTCATGGTATTGATGTCCCTGTGCCGAGGGGGTAGGCAGACACTGGAACAGGTTGCCCAGAGAAGCTGTGGATGCCCCATCCCTGGAAGTGTCCAAGGCCAGGCTGGATGAGGCTTTGAGCAACCTGGTCTAGTGGAAGGTGTCCCTGCCCATGGCAGGGGGTTGGAACTGGATGGTCTTTAAGGTCCCTTCCAACCCAAACCATTCCATGATTTTATGACTAGTTCAGGTACTCAGTAGCTCAGGAAGCAACGAAAGGCTGACCCGGGGGCTCAGCTGGTGCTGCTGCAGGCTGGTGTGTTCCTGGCAGGACAACCTCCCTGTAGCTGAACCCGGCTGCTCCCTACACACGAGTTTGTAAATTGATGAAGGAAATAAAATGGCCAGGATCCATGGTGATGCTGTGGTATCACAGCCAGACTTCGAGGTTTGAATCTATCCCTTTCAAGGATGAACTGAAATCTAAATAAATGTATATTCAGAAAATAGAAAAGTTGAGTTCAATTAGTTTTAAAAGATGCTGAAATATAATTTTGCTTAAGTACTAAGATAGTGTACCAGGCTCCCTCTTTCATCAGTGGATACCTCTAAGGGTGGTTTTATCCCAACCAAATCAGTAATTTGAAGTTGAATTGCCCCCTTTCAGTATTGTGCTGTCTTCCAGACTAGGCAAAACTTACTGGTGGCTCAGTATGGCACATGTGGATGGCTAGAAATGCGTAGGAGGAATCCCACTCTTCTGATTATTAAGATCTCTCTGATTGTATTATTGCATTTTAAGAATCACTAGCCTGAAGATACACAAGCAAGCATGACCGTTTAATCCATAATTAACCTCTTTACTGAAGGCTTTATATAGATTATAGTAATATATTACAGGCTTTCTGTGGTTTCTCAAGGCATGCTTAAATATCGTAATCTGCTGTTATGCATTCAGTGAGCTCACTGGCATTTGTGCAATAGGGAATAGCTGCGGGAAATGGTCTTACTTTGCAATTTAGCATCATTCACTGGAAGCTGCCCGTGTGTATGTCTGAAGATGGTATCTTACACAACGGCTTCTTTAAACCTTACGCCTTTTTTTTCAGTCATGTGTGTTCAGTCCATGCTGTCAGCACATTTCTAAATACTACAGCTTGGTATTTCAAGACAAAAATGCAGACTTCTCTGAGTCTCTGAAAGCTCTACAGGCAAGAAGCTTTACGTGCTATTAGGGATGACACTGTGGGTCAGATAGGACTTACCTAAATAGCGGTGGTGTCCCAAAGATTTGGGCCTTTGAAAATACTTGATGTGAGGACATCACATCTTGAAGGTCTAATTTTCATGGTATCAGTTTTCATAGAGTTGTTGTAAAATACGAAATGGTCACTTTTCCTCTTTCTAACTTTTCCTTTGTTAGTGAAGGGCAATGTAACACATTAATTCTTAAAATCTTTTCCTTTTTTTGTTCTAAGACACCTCCCCTTTTCTCAGTTTGACTAACAAAAACGTGACAAGAACGGCCCTGTATCTTACCTTTTTTTAACGCCTTTGCAGTTATTGGCTAACAAAAAGAAAGGGAGGAGGCATTTGTCATACACCTTTACTTTCCACAATAAGATGAGGGGGAGGGAATCACTAAACTGGAAGCATTTAATTAAAGTGAAATTAATTTAATTAGGATAAGAACGCCTGCAGTTTTAAATAAAAAGAAAATCTTGGGGTTTTTTAATAGATGGCCAGTTTTAACAATGTCATCTGAACCCAAATGTGTGAACCGAAACTTTCTGCATCCATCCTCTGATCCAACGCAGCATCTGAGACATGGAGCTGTTGTTCATGGGACATAATGCTAAGTGCATCTGGGGATCTGGGCCTCAGCGTGTGCCCAGTGTAAAGACGATGTAAGTTGCTTTGAAGCTGGTGGAATTACTCACGTCTTTAATGTAAACATCCTGCTGTCTGGAGAGGTCAGTGAGCTGAGTCCAAAACCTGCCCTCCTTTACAGTTACCTTGGGTTAGTGAAATTCTTTCGTTTCTGATGCCTCAGATGCAAAAATACCATGTTGCAGAGAGACAATAATAGCCGAAATTAAATCTTTAGTAGCGTCTCCGCAGCTGGGAGGGTGGCAGATATTCCTATTGGCACGCTGATTATTGTAGCGGAGCACTGGAAGAGACAGGCGCTCCTAATATTATCGGCGCTGGCAGGGCATTATCTGAAATATTCAAAGAACAGCTGTGGTGTTTTGGCTATTGCAATCTTGATTATGTCAGCACAGATAGATTTCTTTGTGTTTCCCATAACAGTCGAATGGGAGGTTGCTAACTGCAGCCTTGGGGCTGAGTCGCTGTTCTTTACCTGAGATGTGATTGCAGTTTTTGACAGGAAGACTAATGTGTGTTTTATTGTTGTGTATTTAAATTTGATTTGGGGGTAGAGGGAGAGAACATTTTATTAAAAAGGGAAGGAGAATAACTTCCTAAAATATTTCCTGTTGCTCCTCAGGCGGGCTGTGGAAGGGGAGACAGGGAGAATCTAGGCAGTGCTTTTCGTTTGAGGGGGTTTGTTTCTATGATAATTCCAATCCAATATAGACCTTGATTAAGCAAGGCCATTTCAGTAAAGGCTTAAATCCATCCTGGTTCAGCAATGTGGTGAAGCTGTGAAGTTAAGCACTAGATAAATTACACATATATTTTGCAGCAATGAAGTTTTGAAGTCATGATGTTCCCCTGTTCAAGCAGTTTGGAGCAGGGGGAGGGGATTTGCCATGCTAATCTCTCCAATAGGAGGTTTTTGGTTCTGTCCTGACTGTTTTCAGCCTGGCGAAAACCCCTTTGAGCTCCCACTCGCTGAACAGTCCTGCCCTCCCTCATTGGCAAAGGCAGTGCAAGTGTTCCTGGTCGGGACGGGGAGCTGTGCCACACTTTCCTTCTGACTCCGCCTGACCTCTGGCAAAGTACAGTTTTATGGCTCTTTTCTCCTGTGCGTAGAGCGAGGATGAGGTTTAGCCATGAAAAGTATTTTGAGTCCTATTTGTCATAGTCTGAGCAGAGGGAGATTATTTCTTCTGTAGAACCTGAGAGGTCTAAGACATCTGATGTTGCCGCTGGCATAGTACCTGGAGCTGAGCTTCTGAATCAGCTGAGAGAATTCATGGGGGTTTTGGGAAACAGATTTTGAATTTGCTTGTACTTCTTTTCTTTTGGAGACCATCTGGCTTCAGAGAGAAAAAGGGGGTTCAGGGCTTGATATTCTGAAATAAGCACTTTAGATCAAGCTTACGTATGTAAGGTACACGGTATGTAGGGACAGTGTCCCCATAAACAGCTTAGAACAGGAGTTTTAAATGGTGATCTACCATCTTAGGGGACTGTGTGCCTTTCCTGAGGAGGTCCATAAAACACGAGTAAGAAAAGGGGCTTGCTGTAAACAGACATAAATTTTCTGTATGTGGTGCAGGCTTTCACTGTGGGATTTCTGGAGTCCACACACTGAAAAAGATTAAACCTGCTGTTTTATCAGCTCAGCCTTTTATTGCAAACCTTTGAGAGAGTCCTGGTTGTGAAAGTGACAATGATAATTACTGTTATATAAGAGAAAAGACTGGGCAAAGTGATTCCAGCGTCATGGTTTGGTTTGTCTTTAACTTGAAGATGCATCCGTACAGGAGCTGAACACACATGGCACCGCCCAAAATCATGGGAGCATTTTTATCTTTGAGTATGTGAAACTTACGTTGGCCCATTAAAAATGAAATGTGAATCCTGTGTGGCTTGACAGGATTGGAGGGGACAGGGAGCACCTCGTACTGCATGGGTCCTTTAACTTTGCAGGATTTCCTTAGCCCTCAAGGCAGGGTGACCTTTCGGAGCCTCAAAATGAAGGACTCTTGAATGATTTTTCATTTGGAGAGATGTACGATACAGATGGATCATAAATATAACACTCTGATGGGCAGAGCGCTCACCTGGACGTAAGGCAGTGAAGAGCACGATCCCGGTTGGGAGCTGCCCTGTGGAGTGTTTGCTATTGCTGTCAGACGCTTGTCCATGTCTCTTTGTCCCTGCAGTGTGGAGGGAGATAAATAGGGAATTGCTGCTGAAAATCGTAAGGAGAGGAGAGGTGGGTGTTGCCAACCCTGCAGGCTGGTCCTGCCTGCTTGGTGTGCTCTGTCCCAGCTGTCCCTGGCCCCCAGGTGAGCGGTTGCCTCCTCATGAGGTCCAGGTCCTGCCTTCGGAGCGAGGGTGGGAACAGCCCTGCGAGTCACGGCTGACAGGAACGTTAGCCTGACAAAACGCTGCACAGACCTTTGTGAGTATATTCAGAATGGAAGGTGAGACTTCATCCAAGTCTTTGCAAATTTGTGTGTGTTCGTTGTTTTGCCTGTTGTAAAATCCTGCAATTTGTCTCTAGATCCTCCTGGACTTAGATTTCTATTTTCTGGGCATGAACGGTAGGATTTTTCACCTTAAAAACTAACGGCAGTTGAGAGTTTCATGGATAACTAAGAGGGATTCAGTTACTCAGTGGCTCTGAAGTCACAGGGGAGTCCCATGGGTGTACAGCCTTAGGTCAGCTCTTTGGAGCCCAGCTAGAAACTGTCACTCTCACTAGAGCTGAAGACATCAAAGAGAAGTGCCACCTGACAGGTCTAGAAGTGAAATGTTAAAATCTAATTATTAGAACTATTTAGTCACCATTTTTTTAGGGGAAAATAAGTAGAAAAATACTAGGGTTAGTACTGCAGATGGAGAAAAGGGGTAATGCAGATAGTGTGTGCCTATAGGTATCATGGATATAGGAAAAAAAAAAAACCCTCTATTCTGCATGAAAACTTGGTGCTTAGCAGGATCTGATCCACATCCATTGGCTTCAACCTCCCTGTCTCTCTTCCACTTCATTTCCTTCTGGCAGCTTCTGGCAAAGCCTGTTGAAGTCACCATTTTGGGGAACAAAAGCCCCTGCAAGCACCTCATAAACCAAACTGGGGTATGATGTCATTTCTTTAAAATCTGGATGTTCTGATGATGGAGGAAATGCTCTCCCTAACTGTAATTTTTCTAGACTGTTGTTTGAAAGCGTGCTGTTTGGTGTTTTCCCTCAGTCCTGCTTTTTTTTTTTTTTTTCAGAAATGATTATGGATTTTTTTGGATGTTGTTGTGCTGCTCGGCGGTTGTGCTTGGGGTGCTGTGGCATATTTCTTGGTAAAAGTCCTAATACCGTGAAAACTCCTCTGTAGGGTGCCCCCTGCATTCAGCCTTTCTCTTCCTTAATAGTGATTAATGAATAGCACAACATTAAATTAGTTTCAGACTTATTAGCAGAGCTGGTCGAGTGCAAAAAACATTTAAAGGTGTATCATCATTCAAGAATCAAATTTACCATTGTAAATAGAACTTGCGTTGTCTTTGGAGTTGCGTGTGATTTAGTAATTTGCTTCAGCTTGCTAGCACAGCGTTTCCTGCTCCTGCAGAGTCGATACCTGCTCGTCGCAGCACGGCCCGTTGGGGTTAAGAGCTGTTAGGATGCTATTTGGTCCTGCTGGTGTGTGGGAACCCGTCCTCCACCCAGCAACCTGTCCGTTGGCATCCCGCCTGTGGGCACGTGGACAGGCGCTGGTGTCTGGGCTGGGGGCAGCTGAACGTGGGCCTGGCCCCTATCGTTCCTTTGCCAGGACGGAGGGAAACCGATTTTTGGTTTCTGGTTTTGTTTCCTTCTGGCGCGCTGCCTGCGTTTCAGAAACGTGCCGTGTCGTTGCTGAGCCGTGCTTGCTGCGAGAGCTTGGATCGCGCGTCCCCGTCTTGGATGCCACCAGTACATGTGACGAGCTGGGAGTGTTGCAAACCCTGCCCATGTGCTGTGTGTTTTTGTCGGGCTCTTAAAATTGTTGGGCGACGCGGTCCCGCCTGGAGAGGCCGGTTCAGAGGGGAATAGCATAGGGGACAGTCTTCCTTTCACAAGTATACAAAGAAAAACAATGGAAAAAATGGGCTTTCCCCCTCCTTTCTTCCTTATCTCTTACCTTGGGAGCCTGCAGGCTCTTGAATGATTGTTGGATGTAATTGGAAATTGAGTCCCCTGCTTTTAAAATCTTTTCATAGGAGTCTCTCCTACTTCATTAAATCATTAAATGAGTTTAGCAGGTATTAGTTTTGAGCTTTATTAATTGTGACTTGTTTTTCATTATGAGATAATTGTCAGTCACGAAACATAACTGCTGTAATGTATCTGAGCAGCCAAAAGTTTCCAGGAGGCAGGGAGAGAGGAAATACAGAAAGGTCGCTTGAATAAAACTCCTTTAAATAAATTCTTCTTGGAGGCACTTAAGGATTCCTGGGAGGTGCCTTGTTTGGGATGTAAAACCAGTGGTTTAAAAGCTTCTCTAAAGCATCAGGACCT